>NC_061091.1:52712203-53012514 GCF_015104395.2 Macrobrachium nipponense
TCAATTTTGGCCTTTTATAATTTATGTGGAAGTTCATTTGCCTTCGGTGTTTGATGTTCAAGTAGATTGGAATGTTATAGTTGGCTTGGAAGTTTTTTTCTTTCTTTTTTTAGTGGAATTATAATTTTTCATGGCTGGGTTTTATTTGGTTTTAGCGTTATGTGTGGACGTTCTTCTGTTTTAAGGACTATGTTTTGGCTTTAGTGCCTTGTGCGAAAATTTGGATGGTTTTATTCTTATATGAAATTTTATTTGCTTTTAGCGTATTGTGTTTATAGTACTATATTTAGGCTTTGATATTTTATGCGAAAATCTGTGAATTTTGTGTTTTACATCGAATTTTTATTCTATTTTTTAGCGTTATGTGTGGACATTTATCGGTTTTTTCTTCGTTTTTTTTTATTTGCATTGATTAGATTTTGAGGTTTATTTGGTTTTAGTACCGAGTGTGGTATTTGATGTGATTTTAATGTTTTTGTGAAGGTTATTTGGTTTTAGTCATATGTGTAGAATTTTTTGCGTTTTTCATGCGTGTGTTTTGTGTAGAACCATTTGATTTGACTTTTATGCGTAAAAGTTGATCCGGTTTTTAAATTGTGAGCGGAAGAGTATTTGCAGTTAGTAATGTGTTTAGACTTAATTAATTTATCTTACATATCTATGAATTTTTATTGGTAGCAATATTTTGCATAGAAGTTTATTTGTCAATAGTTTTTTTGTTAGAGAGATTCAACGACTGAGAGGATGCTATTAGAATTACAGGCCGTAATCAAGCAAGACCGCAGGTTTCGAAGTCTGTATAAGCCACTGGAGAACGAGAGAATTTAATAAGAAGATAACTTTATCGAAGAATGAAGGGTTTATTTTGCAAGTTATAGTAGGAAAGTCTTGGAACCATGAATCAAGTTATTTTTGTTGCAACCAGTTGTAAATTAAGGTGGAGAGAGAGAGAGAGAGAGAGAGAGAGAGAGAGAGAGAGAGAGAGAGAGAGAGAGAGATTATACCAAATAAATGAGAGAATATTATGAAACGGTGACAGCAATAAGTAGGGAGTATGAATTATTACGCTCGGGACAGAGAGAGAGAGAGAGAGAGAGAGAGAGAGAGAGAGAGAGAGAGAGAGAGATTGTTACCATGAATGCATGACTGCAACTCAGCCATGTGTTGCCGCTATTGTTAACAGTATTGTACGCCCCAGTTTAATGCTTCTCCGAACTCTTGCTTCCATCATTCAGATCTCCATTTGTTTATTGCTTCTTCTGTCTTCAATTACGTACATCTCTCTCTCTCTCTCTCTCTCTCTCTCTCTCTCTCTCTCTCTCTCTCTCTCTCTCTCTCTCTCTCTCACACACACACACACGCACGCATAAAAGGTACACTTACGTCTGAAATTTTTATTTCAATAATGCCAGGTAAAATATTTCTGCGTGTTTTGTAACATTGTGTGTTGTTTTTTTCCCGTCTCCAGTAATATGTGATTTTGCGTACTACAGGAGGGGAGTAAATATACGTGTGTACACGTTTAAAAACTCGAAAATTAAAAGTTTTACTAAACACTGGAACGTTTCTAATTTGTCCAAAAACTCGAACGATAACAATTCACGAAAATTGCGAAGTTTTTAGAAATCTCTACCTTATCAAAAGGGACAGAAAACTCGAACAGAGGAAAGTTATCCGAAAGCTCAAACGCCTCAAAATATCAGCAAACTCGAACGCATTTGAAAATCGTCCGAAAAAAAAAAAATTGAAAATTCTGAAGTTGACCAAAAAACTCAAACATTTTGAAGATGTTTCGAAAACTCGAACGTTCTGAAAGTGCCTTGAAACTCGAACATTTTAAATTTGCTAGAAAGCTTTCAATTTTGAAAATTACACGGAAAATCGAACATTTCGAAGTAGTCCCAAACCTCGACTAGGCCTATAAACGCCGAGGTCTTCCGAATTCTGGTCAGGTGACATAAATCCTGCATCTCGGCTGCTGTGATCTGTAGCAGCATCACGTGCTGTACTTTCCTCCTGAATAACAGCAGTGCCGCTGTGTCTGTGGGGTTGAAATTGCGCTCACGGCGTGCCCTGCATACTGTATGAAAGGGCTAAAGGATCGTTGTTATCTGTCGCAAGCGTGGCTGGTGGTTTAAAAGCTAGGGGGGGTCGGTCCACTGCCAAAATCTTGGGATTGACGTCAGCGGGGGCAAGTATAACTGAATGATATCAACAGTTTTAGCTTTGGTTATGTTCTGCTGCATAGCCGCCGCTAGTTTTGCTTTGTACTATGTAATTGTTTTTATTATCTCTCGTGATTTGTTTTTCACGAATTAAACGAACTGGATACTTTGTTTGGAGCTTTTGTTGCAAGCCGAATTATATCCATTTTCTATGATTAACTGATACTCTCTCTCTCTCTCTCTCTCTCTCTCTCTCTCTCTCTCTCTCTCTCTCTCTCTCATAAAACACATGTATCCGTTACCGATAAAACCATTTTCATATTTCCTTTCAGGCGCTTCAAAAATTGTTTGACCTAAACTGCCGAGCATACCACCACGTTCCATACCCTACCCTATAATATATATGTTTATTTTTTATTGTCATTGTTACCAGTTGTTTTCGCCTGTATTTTATCTCTCTCTCTCTCTCTCTCTCTCTCTCTCTCTCTCTCTCTCTCTCTGCTCACTTCCGTACACGCTGGGATAGCATGGGGTACATGATATGGATGTAACCCAAGACTCGGTGAAGTGTGGTTTGGAATGTCTGTTTTACACAAGCTGTCCTCTGATATGCCATCTTAATGTGGGCGTTATTACCTTAGTTTTATCGTTTCGATATATATATATATATATATATATATATATAGATAATATATATATATATGTGTGTGTGTGTGTGTGTGTGTGTGTGTGGTGTGTTGTGTGTGTATGGGCCTGGCCTTATGCCCAAACGTAAGGGAAATATTAAGAGGGAAAATATGGAGCGCTTATGACTTACCTTAGATAACTCTAAAAGGGATTTGTTTAGTTTTTACTCAGGAAGGTCGCCATTGAAAACTCAGCTGATTACTCTCATTTACATTTACTTACAAGCAACATTAAATGGCCTGAGATAGAGGCAATGCATATAGCCACGTGGGCAGAGGCCGGGTACTGTCTGGAACACTTATCATTCCCAAAATGAAAACTATGGCCAAAATCAAATACTACTCCAGTGCTGTTTTCCAAATTGATAGTATCTAGCGGTAAGGAAGCGCTTGCGCACAAGGAAACGGAGCACGGACTCAGCAAATCTGGAAATGAGTTCCCAGATTAAACACAACATAAAATAAAGAATTCTTGCACAATATTTCAGCTACAAGGTCAGTCACATTTATCTAACACACACTGGAGGAGGAACTCTAGTGCTTAAATGAATGCTCAATGAAGACTTTGTTTGTCTGGGATGATCACAAAAGGGTAGAATGCGGCCGCTAGGCAGAAAAGGAACAAAGGGAGGTTCGTTTGATATGTAGGAATTTGAATTGGAAAATGTGGAAGAGTTTATTTGACTCGGAGGAAAAGAACTGGCAATATGACTGTAACTCAAGACATACCTTGGTGCCTTATGGAGAGGAACCTTGGAGAATGGCGTCGGCTTTGTCCGAGTTCGGGGTGCGCCAATTAGCGCCCTTTGTTAGGCCTATAGGCAGGCTGGCTTGGACGTATGTCCTGGGTCAAAGACTGTGCAGAACTGAGAGCGGATTCAGGTGTGAATCCTGAGCATTGGGGAAGCTTTTCCCCCCGTTGGCAGGTCATCCTGGAAACAGACATATGGCCAGTGGAAGGTTCACGGGATAAGGAATCTTAATAGTAGGCCTAAGAAGTACCTAACTAGCTACACACTCCCCTTGGGATACTTCCCTAATGTTGAATGAGTCTTTATTCCCCCGCTATTCTGACATGTGGCGGACTAGGTCTGGCCTGCTTTGAGTTTCCCGCCTGGTCAGCTGATGTTAGGAGTAAAAAAAATGGCTGCTCTTCTAGCAAATGAATAATTTACTGACTGCTGGGTAGACGAGGCAATCTACAAATGTGTATATCTATATAGATATATATATAATATATATATATATATATATATATATATATAATATATAGATATATTATATATATTATATATCTATACATATATACATACATATGTTACAGTGTCGTTAAAGAATTAAGGAAATTATTTCAAAAGGGATTAACTTAAAAAGAACTTAGAGAAGGCACGGAAATGGGAAAAAGAACGAAATAATGATTTTAAGAAAGTATCGTATAACTGTAGCCCAACCCAAATAACCAGGACACTTTAGCCATCGAGAACCTGGACAGCATCTCCCCAAAAACCTATGTCGCCTAAAGTACCGAAGATTAAGTGGCCGACAAGCCATATTGACCAGGCACCCTCAAGAAATTGGAACTCAGAAAAACTCGGTTACACCTCATTTACTCCTACATAAGCCCTCTTCGCAAGATTAATTGGCGCTCCCTTCTTGTGACAGGTTAGAGAGAGCCATCTGGCATATGTTAGAAAAGGAATTCTATGCTCCCTTGTTTAAAAGGGGGGAAATGTTAAACTCGAAAGCTCCTCCCTTTCCAAGGGTAGACCTATGGGTCTTAACCAATCAAATCCGCAGTGCCAGATCGTAGGGATGCCCCCAAAATAGGTCCCAGCGAATAACCTATGAGGTTACCCAAGGTACACAACCCCAAGAAGCCAGGGCATGAAACAAGAGGCGTTTCCAAATGAAGAATCTACGAATCACTACAGAAGAAGTGACAGGAATGGCAGTTTTGTATAAAGTCTGTAGCCACTCAGACACAAGAATTCTTTCAGAAGAGGCCACACCTAGTCAAAATCCCAAATCCAAAGGCGGTGCTAAGAAGATGTCATCCTAATAAAAAGGCCGGACAGAGGGAGAGAAGATGGTGGGAAGCAGAATCAGAAGGAGGGAGAACAAGTGGGGAAAAGAGTGGCGCAGTGGCAGAACTGGGAAGAAGAAGAACCAGAAGTGAGGGAAGAAGTGCAGAAGTGTGGTGTGTGAATAGACAGTGATGAGTGACAATCGTACTCAGTAAAATTCCCTCGTGCCAATAGACTCGCAATTGCGACAAAGTGCCTTCAAAAGTTAGTTGTATCAGTCCAAGCGCCCAGAAACAGAAAGGTGGAAGATTATAAGAATTCAGTATCAAGAATAAAACTTAAAGGACACATCAATTCAATTTTCCCCAAATTATAACTTTTAAGATAATCCAGTTAGATAATATTCAGCAAGGTGAGATTAATTATACAATTGCTATCTACCCCAATTCCAGCCCCCCACTCAGTCCACGTCTACCTTAGGGCTGTTGCTAATAGTTCTAGCACACACACATTTATTATATATATATATATATATATATATCTATATATATATATATATATATGTGTGTGTGTGTGTGTGTGTGTGTGTGTGTGTGTGTGTGTGTGTGTGTGTGTGTGTGTGTAAGATCTGCTGAGTTGGAAAATACAACGACTCTACGGTACCACACTCTGAACAGTTCGTTTCCCTAAGAAGAGAAGTCGAGAAGTTAAGTATCCATCCTATAGCCCTTTTGAGCATTTTAGAAAGATAGATGAAAATACAACAAAATAACAAATAAAAATGAAGATTACGCGTTTTATATTTTCTTACTGTTTTCATTCGGGCCTCATTTGAACTCACTGCTTTCTGTGACCAGTCTGCTAAGCTTAAGCTCTGTAGCTATTTTCAGCAATGCCTGGTATTTTACAAGACAGGAGCGTAACTTTTCCATTAGATCCCCTCTTTCATTCGGGCTTGGAACCCTCGTAAATGTGAAAATTCAAAGCAACGTAAAAAACGAACGAATAAATGGATATCTGCACAAATAGAATGCTTATCCTCATAGTACGTCATTTACGCCAATGCAGGCTTTACCTTAAAGCAGACGTGCCAACCTTTGCGTATTTGCTGGAGCATGTACCCGGAAATTTTCTCTTCTTTTTTTTTCCTTTTTCATCTCGTGATATTGATGACAACAACATTTCATCACTTTTGCTTTCAGTTGCTGTTTGAAGCTGCGGCGTATTTGTGCTGGGAGTAATTACGTAGACAGACGTAGCCTTTGTGGATACGCTGTGATAATTAGCATTACGGGTTGGATTGGGATTATCGAATGTCAGAGCTGGAAATAATTCGTTTTAAATAGTTCGGTGGTGAATCTCTCTATCTATCTATCTGGCTACCAATCTGTCGATCTGTCCATCTTTCTATCTATCTATCTATCTATCTATCTATCTATCTATCTGCCTCTTCATAAAGGGAATAGAACATAGATTATCTTTCTGTTTTAAGTCATTGTTCGCCTGATGTCACGATTCGTTGCCAGCGTCGTTCCATTTTCTTTCTACTTCCCGTTTTCCCTCACTCATACAATCTTCCTGCCTTGAGGAGGCAAAAAAAAAAAAAAAAAAAAAAAAAAAACACACACACACAATAGATAAATAAAAAGTCATTGGTATCCTCCAAGGTCAAACCCCATCCTGCATTCAGCTCTCCTTCTAGACTAGAATGTGAGTCTAGACTCTAGACCAGTGGTTCTTAACCTGGGGGGCGTCAGCGATTTTCAGGGGAGGCGCGAGCCCTAGAAAAAAAATGAAAAAAATTATTCAATTATAATTCGTTATTTTCTTAACAAGAGTGAGGAACTAATATTCAGAAGTTTATGAAAAAATGCAAAAGTATCGCCTTATAACGCCACTTTCCTAATCTACTAGTACTCTAGTTAGACTCGTTGGGCTTACCTTGTTTTGTGATTATTGACCTCCCTTCCTATCCCTCGAAACCCCTTCTCTCTCTCTCTCTCTCTTTTTTTATTTTCCTTTAAATCTGGGAGGGGAATTTTACTCATAGATGCAAGGAGGGCGTGAAAGAAAGGACCAACAATTAGAGGGGGCGTGGTACTAATAAGGTTAAGAACACTGCTCTAGACTCAGTCTAGAGTGTGAGTCTAGACCTTGCACCTACTGGCCTGTGTACATTCCCGTCAGAGGATCCCTTTATGTCTTTCTTTCCTGATAGCTTCCCTTTAATCACAGGGCGTTAATCGATGTCTATGATACGCAACAGACATCAGCGGCAGTGGGTCACAATGAGAAACGAAAACTGCATGGAGGTATTCTGGAATGTTCGTGGATGAGGCCGAATGGAGTTTGGAAGTCGACTTAGAAGTGTAAATACTTCATTGCATTTGCATTTCAATTTTTTAATAACCTTTTTATATGTGTTTTTGCTCTAGAATTTTGTCATTGTCTTATAATGTATGTTCTTGACAAGGACATTTTCCCATTGTTTTATTCTTATGTTCTCTTCATAATCCTTCCATTATTTATTGTATCATTTATAACCTTGTCATTTACTGTTGTTTTCTTTATAGTCCTTCTGCTGTCTCCTGTCGGTTTTTGCCTTGGTAACCTTTTCCCTTTTTTACAAATTTCGGTATATTTTAAAATGTCTTCATAATATTTCCGATGCCCTTTTTGAGGCGTAGAGAACAATACTGGCGTGACTGCTCAAAAGCAAGTCGGTCCCGCGAGAGTTGTGTGATGTTGGACTCCACATCCGAGATATCGCAGCACGAAAGGCTGAATGAAAGTTGAAGCACTATAAAAACAACGGTTATATAAGAAAGGGTCTGTGACGGCAAGTACTACACCATCTCAAGACATGTTACGTATCGTTCCAAAGCTCGGGGAAATGTACCTTTATTCAGTCTATTTATCCTGGCTTGACTATCTAAATGTCAAGTTCATTACTCTCCGAATACCTTTGTTACACTAAACAATAGATATGTGGATGCGCATTCTTTTATTATTATCATTATAAATTTAGAAATCATTCGAAATGTGCACACATTCACATGGAACCAGCCGAAATGTGTGTGCATGCAAAATGGGCAGAAATATTGATTGAAAGATGGTTTAATATTAAGAATGTTAAAAACAAATAAACATGTAAACTTCATTTCAATATAAAGTACTTTAAGAAAGGTGTCGTTACCTCAAAACCTTTCATTCTTGGCACAGGTAACGTTAACGTTTGTCATCCGCGCATTTTGTTGATCAATAATCTTTCCTGATGACTCATCGTGGACCACAACGGGAGATTCCCAAGACGCTAGTCACCGTTACAACTGATTTATTGTAGAGTTCTCGCGTTCCCTCTCTGAACTTCTCTTGTTGGTCGGCGCTGCGCTTTTTTCCGCTTAGGTAAGCGAGTGAGCGAACTTGCAGGATGTTTCCCTCCAAAACCGATAAACGGAAAACGACTAAGATTAGAGCTATTCCATGATTATTATCTGCAGATAAGTGAATAAAGATAAAGAGATAGAGGCCCCAACCCCCAACACTCACCCACTTCCCTTACCAGTTGAGGAATCACTGAATTATCTGCCTCGGTTCATTTGAGGAGCTAAAGTTCAACCGGACTGGGTTCAGTCTTTTGAGATCTGTTCGTATTTCGTTGGAAGGGACATGTATTGCTGAGGTGAAGCGTACGTTCTGTTCCGAAGCTCTCTCTCTCTCTCTCTCTCTCTCTCTCTCTCTCTCTCTCTCTCTCTCTCTCTCTCTCTCTCTCTCTCTCTCTCTCTCTCTCAATTAGCTTATCAAAGTCTATAGCATCAACGGGAATTGAAGAATTAAAAAATTAACTTATGGACGAAACCAAACAACCAAATACATAAGTATAAAGGACAATAGCACTACCAAGTACCTATTCATCTGCTTATCTACCCCGCTGGGCTTGTGTTCAGTAACCTCAAGGAACACTGAATCTGGCCAGTACTTGAATGAGCGACCACCGATGAATGCCACATGCCATTGACTTGTTATAGCTCTTATGGTGCACTGGTTGGAGCATATGGGCGTCTGGCTAGTTATTACATCCCCAAAAATTCAAAGCTGAGAGACTCGTAACAGACTGCACTTTGTCAACAAAATATTCATCTGATCTGAGTAAGGTCATTTACAGGTCACACACATGCATATGGGCATGTGTGGTATTCCTTTCGTGGGGCTGAAAGTAAGTTTTTATTCGACTCTCTCTTGTCTTGTGCACTCTCTTCCAGAACCGTTGTTGCGTGTAGTGTAGGTCTTCATTCACTATGTCCTTTTCCAGTGATTTGTTGAGTCTCTCAACTCGTCTTTTTTTCTGTTCCTCTCTCATTCTCATGGCATGTTTAAACCACTCGGCCTATTCAGTCTTTGGGGTTTGAAATCGATAATGCTTATAGTGTTATTTTTTTTTTATATATGAACAAATTATATGGTTTTAGGGCTGAAATGTTACTTATCAGCTATATTATCTATTTACCTGTATATATCTATTATGATGCGTGCCTTTTTGAATACGATACATTTATTGTTGGTTGTATTTGTAATGGATAAAAGAATGCGTTTTGCGCACATTTAAAAATCATTGATCATCAGTGTTTACTTGTTCTATCATAGATTCAGCTATAGTATATAGATCTTAATCAGTAATGGCAACCTAAGTCTTAAGTGTCATGTTCGAGATTTTTTAAAGAAACGTCTGGCAACTTATGCCTGAAGGCGTGGTCTATGGCCAAAGTTACGATAAAGTAAACGAAACTTTCTCAACGAAGTCTTTGGAAAGGCTTTGCAAATTCCTTCCACTCATGACACAATTACAAATTCTCTTCTCAGAGGATTTTGACGGGTCCTTCGTTTTTATGAAAATGGTATACAGTGTATACCTATCAGATACATAGCTTGCAGGAGATGAAGCTTCTTTGTTGTTTAATTTTAAATGTATTTGCACTGATCCTTGAAAAGTGTGATGTATTATAACACGACTAGAGCCATGTACGGTCAGAGCTATGTAAGGACATCGCCTAACATGCAATGAATTCTCCACTTCTCGTTTTCATACTATTTTTCTATAGGTTCCCTTGTGAAAACTTGATTCCATATTTAAGATCTCCAGTGAAAACTGTATCTAAAACTAATTGAGGAGTTTATTTACATGATAAATATGCTTCATATCTTTTGCATTAAGTCAGTCAACAGCATATTACAGTTTCCTGTCACGCTGGCTAGCCGTATGATTGATGGGGACCATGTAACCTTTGTTATCATCATAGTGTGTTGTGTCAGCCTCTTTTCCGAGCCTTCCATACCCTTGTGAGACTAGTACTGAATGGCACTTCCCTTCCCTTCATTTGTGTTGATCCTTACTATCTTAGTGAATTTCGTGTTTCTTTCTCACAAAGAAGCAAACAACCCAAAAATCTTTCATGTTTTCTTAGCCTGTTCCAAAAAAAATGTATGTGATCAGTATTGTATGATAATTGTTTTTGTCACTTTAATTTATTTATTTATTGCTTCCCCAGTGTGTTATCATTTTATCTTTTATCTTAAGAGAATGTAACCATCGAAAGCTTCATTCTTATACATATTGAATGTTGTCATGTATTCTTTTTGCTATAACGACCTTCATTCATGGCAAGCGGTTGTAGTCGAACAAATTGATAGAGAGAAGAGCCAGGGAGGGAGGAAGAAAGAGAGAGAGACGAGAGAGGAAGAAAGGAGAGGAGAGAGAGAGAGAGAGAGAGAGAGAGAGAGAGTATGAGGTCAAAGGAGGTTCCCCTTGTCTTGCCTTTAGCCTATCGGGCGGAGGCCAGGTCGATACTACTGTATGCACATGTATTGTAAGAATACGTAAATGTAGAAAAATGAGACCTGGATACACCTGGCAGGACACAGGTATGGAAAGTTTTGATTTATAACATTTTATCTTTGTTAAAATAAGTTGAAAACGTTGACACACTAGTGCCTTTATCGCAACAGTTTTATACTGTGTTGACTTTGAAGTTTACAGTTGTTCCTGGTGTCACTTAAACGTAACACTTAAATGGATCGGGTGTCAGGACTTTTTAATTACTAAAGTGCCTTTCTCTTTACTGCATTTGCAGTGTGTCGGGCAGTGTAAAAAGCAACTCTGCCAGTTTTTCTGTATTAACTTACAATCTCCATTATGTGCCCCATTCTGTTGAAAACCATAATCTCCATTATGTTCCCCATTCTGTTGAAAACCATAATCTCTATTATGTTCCCCATTCTGTTGAAAACCATAATCTCCATTATGTTCCACATTCTGTTGAAAACCATAATCTCCATTATGCTCCCCATTCTGTTGAAAACCATAATCTCCATTATGTTCCCCATTCTGTTGAAAACCATAATCTCCATTATGTTCCCCATTCTGTTGAAAACCATGACTCGTGGTAGAAAGACATTATTACAAATTACCTTTGGATTTAGCCAAGTTCAATGGCGCATCGAAACTCCAATCCCTTTTTTCTCCTCCGTATTGTGTCTTATGCATCATATCAAGATGAATTGCTGAAGTAATTTAAAATGTAACATGTACAATTTTAAGTTGCCATTGACTTTTAAGCAACCTTACAAGTCAAAGTAATGGCTTAAGTCCAGCGTATTATTTTAAACATTTACATGTACGCACACATCGCTGTAATGCATGAAAGATTACATGCGACTTTACGAATGACTTCTGGTTAACCGAGTGAAGACTGAAGAATGTAGACTATATAGCTATAATTTTCCCCCTCTGAAGATATACGTAAGCTCCCAAATAAAATTGATTCCTCTAACATTAATTACATATATCTGTTTATTACTTGGGTTGAATTTTATCACATCAGTGACTAGCGTAGTTAACCGAGACATAGCGTTCAAACACTGAAATCGTAAGGTTGGACTCAAAACTCTTGCCTCAGAAGAATGAACTCCGTCTCAGCCTAGGCCTCAGAAGTGGTGGACTAGATAAGGAGTTATATTGGGTCTATCATTTTCCATTTGATCAATACATTTATTAAAAATGTGATTAGAGCATTTGTGGTAATTAGAGTGTGTGGATGTAATGGAGAATAGCAAAGTAATTTTTAGGAAATAGTACTACTTCACCCTGAGCCAGGGCGAAGTGCCATCTTGCTCAGCCTCTATATAAAATACGAAAGTTTTCCCAATGCTAGGTTTACTCTTCAGTTAATTATATTTGGGAATCTTTTATAAAAGATTTTTCGTAGCAAAATGAAATAAGTTTTTGGATGAATTCATCGCATCGTAACTTTATTTTATAATTTATTTTACAGTGATTCTCTGCTTGATATAAAATAGTGGCTAGAAACTATTTGACTAAGATTTTGATTTCATTCCACGTATACTCGGAAGAAAGTAGCAATTCTCTCTCTCTCTCCTCTCTCTCTCTCTCTCTCTCTCTCTCTCTCTCTCTCTCTCTCCAGTTATTTTTTATGTGCCAACAATTATTTTTTGTGTGTGGGGGCATTACGTTACTACTACTATGAGGTCCCTTGCTGGTCATTTAATCTTTAAAAGATACGCCCACTTTGGTGTGCCCGTTTTCTTTGCTTCTTATTGATTCCCTTTAATTAAACATTCGAAACTTAGGGTTAAGCGAACTTCAGTGTAACGAGTATTTTCGTTGGTTGAAAATAAGAATGAAAATTGTTCTAAATTACATTCTTTTGCGAAATTACCCGGTAAATCGGTCTAAAGAGAAATAAATATTAGATATGTGGTAACCACTAGTACCGCTAGATGACTCTACTTCAGCGAAGACTATATCTGCAAAAGATGTATCTGCTAGTTGCGTTCCTTGCAGCATATATTGTTGAAACATTTTTATATTTTAAAAATAAATCGAGCTAACAGGAGATTTTGTATAATAATATTTTACTTCCGTATCTGCTCTTATGCATTTGTTTAACATTGTCTTCTCATGTAAAGAGCGTTTGTATGGTAATAATTGGAAGCATATGCCGATTTATTTCCGTTCCCTCCAAAGAAATATTAGTGCTGCAACAAAGTTAACAAATTATTAATAATCCTGCCAATTTTAATGAAGTGTGAAGTCTTGGCAGAGTATCTTGTGTAAGGGTATGAATTGGTAATATGTAGGTAGGGTAAATTGATTCCTACTTTACTAACACAGTGATAAATATGGAAAACATTAATTCCGTGATAATATGATTTAAATAATTATATGTACAATGATTTTAAAGCCCTCTTGAGTATCGATCGTCCACATAACCGAAAAGTATCATTCGCACCATATCTATGATTCACACTATCCGCTGTGAACGTGCCATAGAAAACGACTCCGGGAACAAGTTTTGTTTGCAGATAGAAAGTGTCGTCATAAAGTGGGTGGTAAAGGTGTAATGGCCACCAGTCGCTGAACGCCGATAATTAGTACATCCTTTTCGTTATTAGTAGCTCCTAGAGTTACGAATTCGTTATAGATTTGGGTGAGTGAAAGTTATGACATGTTGTCTCTCCAACGTTGAATTATGAATCTCGTGAGAGGAAGAGAAAGTGCAAATAAACACTGAGAATCTTGGAGGTTGTTTAGGATTTTGACAGTTGTGGCCGCCTGCCATCGGTGAGTTTTTCTGAGATTCGTAGTTTCAGATTGAAATATCTCGCGAAGAACGTAGTTGTATTCCACGTGGGTGTCGTCATGGTCATAAAACGCTACGTTTTGTGCAGAGCACTGCAAGATTTCTGTGTGGGGTACCCGTGGTCTTCGTGGTTATTTGCAGATTACACTAGGCTGGAGGCTTGCGTGAGTTGGTTTAGCCTCCGTTGACGTGTTTTCCCCATAGGTAGTGTTGCCTGTAAAACACGGAATAAACCGGGTAATTAGTGGCCAAGTTGATATGGTTAATTTGCTGTGTTGTGCTCAGTGGGTGATCGTATCGAATGAGAAGGGCTGTTGATGTTGAGGCTGAAATTCGGTATAAAAAAAATAATAAATTCTGTCGTATATCAAGTCAGAATTTGACAAGGCTTTGACATCGAAGTTCAGCCAACCTGACCTACTCCACAGTAGAATTCCTGGCAGTGTAGATTGGACTCAGCACCAGGGACACCCTAGGCTAAAGCATTGTTTCACTTGGGGGCCACTTCAGTAGATAGCCTACATTAGTAATAGCTAAAGGGCTAATGTTAAATACTACCTACATTGATTGGGGTCTGAGACCACATGCTAAGCAACCAGCTGTTACGATGGGAGGAACAGCACACTTTGACCCATGGTAGGCTGTCCTTGAGGATTGGCCTCCCATTCCTTCACAAGTTTTATTTATGGGGTGCACTGTAGACATTACTTAGGGTTCTTAGCAGCATTCCATTAGCCCCTAACTGCAACCCCTTTCATTCCTTTTGCTCCGTGGATATATTGTTTCTTCCATCTTGTTGTCCACCCTCTTCTAATACAGGCACCCCCCATATCAATGACTGGGTTCCGTTGCCGGTTGATGCTGCTAACAGAAAATCGCCACCAACTGAAATTTTGTGATAAAAGCACTAAAAACCTTCTTAACGGCGCTGTTAACCAGAGATATTGTCTACTGTTAACTAAAGATCGGTGCTTTTAACTGGATATTGGCACTGGTAACCAGAGATCAGCGCAGAAAATCCGGTAGATGTAGGGTACTTAACCACGGCGGCCTAGACTATGGCAGTTACGGTTATTCTATGCAGTTTTACCTAATGAACAAAAATTTTAAGTAATATTTATTCGGACGACTGTAATTAACCCCCAGGGGCCAGTACTAAACACGGCAAAATACATTGGACGCCCCAATCCCTAGTGGATGTATCCCCGGTTACGTTCCTTGCAGTCCGTGCGGAATGTTTCTGTAGAAATACTGAAAATCCAGTTAAGAGCGTCACTAGGAAGCGCCGTAAAACTGGGGCTGCCTGTAGTTGTTTCTTAGTGCAACTGGAAGGTTTTCCTCTTGTTACACCTTTCAGCGCTGAATGACCTCATTGGTCACAGCACTTGGCCTTTGGCTTAATCTTTATACAGTATTCCATTCCATTCCACTTTCAAGTTTCAAAGGGCATTTAGCCTGTATCTAAAACAGTTACGCTCTTGCTTATATGGCTTTATAAATATATGCTAAACAGCATAAAGGTTTTGAAGAGACCACCAAGTTTCACCAACGCCCAGAATACGTATCAGTGTTTCATTTGTTTCATAAGAAACAAAAAAATGCCCACGAGCCAATATGTTCATAAGTTAGGTGAGATGTTATTTAAACCATTACTTGATGTTGTAGTTAAGTTGGAATTTTAGTCTCATTCTCAGTATAAAACTCCTGCTCAGATCGATTGCAAATTTACAGTTACCAAGATGTTAGCCCCCAAATGTTCTTACCTACTTGGATTATTTTGTTTTATGATAACACTATCATGGGAGCAAAACTTCTGATTGGATTTATTTTTTTCCAAGTGGATTGTGGGGAATGATGACTTGAGACTCTGGAATGTCTTCTGTTATTTTCATCCTTGAGATGTTGGCATGTAGAAAATGGTTAAATGCAGTTTTGTACAACATAATTGTGTTATGGAGTTGAAAGTAAATTTTTCCAGTGTTTTAGTGTCCAACTTTAATATTTTTGTAAATTTGTAGTTTAGGCCTAGTTTTAGAGATGCTGGCCCACATTTGTATCCTACAGATATGGGGACCACAGTGGAAAATCTAGGTTTTTGGATAAAAATGAGTGAAATAGTCAGAAGTTTTGATTTGGATTAAGGTTTAGTGAATTTTTTAAATAGCTATGCAGTAAACAAATGAGGACCTGATAACCTAGATTGTGGTAGTAGTGGGTCAGGTGAAGACCTGGTGCTATAGGTTAGGTTAGGTTAGGGTTGGGGTACAGATTGGCAAAGCCTCCAGATGCCCTTGGTTATGTCAGATTAACTGCCGTTGATAGCCATAGAAAGAGGTATTATGGGAATAGTAGGCTGGGATAAGTGCATTTTGGGGAGGGGGAGAGTGAGTGGGGACGGCTTGGAGGACCCCTATCTACATGGGAGCATTCATGACTATTATTGGCTTAAAAGCAAGTGTCATTACATGTCACTGGCTGGGTATTGAAGGGGGCAGGCTTGGGGTAAGCACTTTCAGGGTTGGAGGGCTGGGATACCCAAGTAGGGAGGGCTTGGCAGAGCATCATCTGCACGAGAGTTTTCATGACTATTATTGGCTTGAAAAGCAAAACTGTCATTATGTGAGAAAGATGAAAGGTATATATGTCATACTTACAATAATGTTCTAGTAAGTAGAAGTTGCGTGAGAGCACTTGTGTGCTTGGGAACTTTTTGTGACTCTTTTGGCTCAAAGTAACAGTGACATTATGTGTCATTTTGTTTATCACAAAGATATGTCATAGAAGATATTGTGTGAGAGCACTTGTGTGCTTGGGAACTTTTTGTGACTCTTTTGGCTCAAAGTAACAGTGACATTATGTGTCATTTTGTTTATCACAAAGATATGTCATAGAAGATATCAACACTTGTTTTTAGATGTGCTCCACTCCTTTTTCCAGTCGGTTGCATGTAATTTTTTGGTAATACCTTATTAATCAGTTGCTTTGATGGCCTTGTGTCACATTAGTTTCTTAAAGGCTTGGTGGCTTTCATAGGCATACTTACAGTGTTGTAGGTGCTGTTTTTGCTGTTTGGCTCTGTATATTTTGTGGTGGCCCCACCACTTGTTAAAGGACCAGGAAGGTGCTGACACACAGAGGCTTGAAATTGTAGGGAGAACTTATGCTGGAAGTTCTGAAACCTGTATCTTGGTCGAATACACCATAGCACAGTCTACCTTGCAGGACATCAAGAACACCAAGGATAAGCTGAAGAAGTATGTGACTGACTTTGGGAAGAAGACATCAATGAGTGACCCCTGCAAGGTCATGGCCAAGCCCCACCACAAAGAGATTGAATTGTTGACTTTATAACTGGTTTCTTCATCAGAGGTTGACCCCATTTTTCATTGCTGAATTCAACATGGGCTTTCCAACAAGAAAGCTTTGGTTGCTTCTTAGGAGGAAATAGAGGAATTACTTCAGGTGTTAAAAGATTCAACGAAAAAGGGAGGCCTTGTTTCAGATGACATCTACTGGATTGACGAATCTTTTATTCTGTTGTTGTGTGCCCACTAACACCATGGCTGATGAGGACAAGAATATATGTGGGTGAAAGTAATACAAATCTGGTGTATGTAATGCAAATGCTTTTGGTTCCCATCATTGCAGACCTATGGTCTTCAAGGGTTGATGAATAACTCCTGGTGATTTGGTGTCATTTGGTGAAGTCTTGGTTCATTGCCAAGTATGTGTCTGGCTGGCTCCATTACCTCTCATTGACTTTTGTCATAAGATATAGGATCTTGATAATGCTAGACATCTGATGAAAGCTTTGATTCTCATTGACAATGTGCCTGAACATCCTGCTGCAGCATACGTGGTCATATTAGGGTTATGTTTTTTTCCTCCTAATATAATTGCTCTCATACAGCTGATGGACAAAGGTGTTATTGACTTATTGTTGCAATGAAACAGTTATACCCAAGAAATATGTTGGACTGGTGATAATGTTGAAGGATGAGGAGACAGAGCAAGGCTGGGATACATAGGGGAATGGACTTCAGAGAAACTTAGAGTGTATTAGCTGAAGTCCTCCATCTACAGCTTCACAGATGCTTGGAAGGATGTCACTGTGCAGATCTTGGAGCATGCATGCAACTGTATACTGAAGGGGCTAGAAGGCCTGATTGATGATTGACATCTCTTGCAAAGGAAGGCAACAATGTTACTTCTTACTTGGAATGATGTACAAGTGAGGCTAGCTGATGTCTGACACCAAGATAGCTGCCGCATTTGCTGTTGATGAGATGGAGGAGGGCACCCCTGAAGATGTTAGATGGCTGAAAAAGCTTGAGAAATGTGGTGGCTAATGATTGCAAAGCAAATTTGCAATTATTTTCACCTCAAGTATACCCTCTAGAGCTTCTGCAGACCTCTGAACCCCATGCACCCAAGCCCATTGCCATCCACTTTTTAGATAACTCAATTGTTAAGCTCAGGAACACAAGCAGGCACTTTTGCAGCTTATTTTACCAGCTAGGTTCCTCCAGCCAGTAGTCTGATGTGTTCTGCTTCCTCTTGAAATTTTGAAAACCCTCTAGGCACCTCAAAACCTTTTCATGATGCCCCCTGGACGGACTAGAGACATTGGAGGGAGGAGAGCTTGTAAACCCTCCTCGCAAGTTTTTAAAGTCCAGCCCAAGTAAGCAGTTTAGGCTTGTGAACATGGTACTGTAAAGATTTTTGTCTGTTTATAAGCATATAGTGTATATATGTTTTATATGTGTAGTGACAAAATGCTTTACAATTTGAGGTAGTGTGTTGTTTATAAGCATATAATCCATACAGTACTGTACTTTGTGACAAAATAGGGAAAAAAGATACAAACCTATAGTGTTACACCCTTAAAATACTGTGCAGTGTAATTTTTGTTTGTAGTCGCATATAGTGTGTACAGCACTTGTGTAGTGACAAAATTGGAGAAATAAGAAATGAACTTGCCATTTTACATCATCAGTGTTTTCATACCATATCACATAAATTTCCAATATCTGCAAGATCCTTGGAAGTATTATTGTGGATGAACAGAGATATTTAGTAAGATTTTTACCCATGCTTTAAAGGTATTAGTTTTCATTTAAAGGAGCCAGTTTAAAGGGAGAGGTCAACTCTACATGTATTAACCAAAACAGACTCTTAAGTCAGGCAACATCACAGTGTACAAGTAAGAGTGTAATTATCATAGGAACTTATGTAAGGAGGAGTCATTTAATGGTCATGATTTTGTAAGTGCATATTATGCTAGTGATCTATAGAGTTCATATATGGAATAAAGCAGTTAAAAACTGGCCAGATACCATATTCTAAGGGAATAGAAGAGGCTTCAAGGCAACAAATCAGTCCTTCAGCCAATTTACTGGAATTCTACAAAAGGTCAAAATAAAAGGTACTGTTTAATGTTTTATTGATTATCAGTTCAAAATATAGGCATTCTAGTCGATTTTATTTGATTCAAATGAAATAAATTTAGAAATAATTTCCAGTCAAAATCCTTGAGTACATTACAACTCAGCAATAATGGTGGCTCTCAGTGGAGAAACCAGCTGTAAATCACATTATGTAACACAGGTCTTTTGTATATAGTATGTATATATATATATATATATACTATATAATATATATATATATATATATATATATAAAAATGATTGCTGAGTCCTTTACCTGACAAAGACACCTATGCCCCCTTGGAATCTTCCTCAGTCTGACCTAGTTGACTGTTAAAAAGTAGCAACCCTTACAGTTACATAACTACATTAATTGCATTACCTCTCCTCTTCATTTCTTCCCCTAAGAGTGATGTTTTGCTACATGGGAGAAGTGAAGAATCCAAAAGAGGATTATTATACAGTTGGTTGGCCTCAAGGAGAAAGTTAAGTAGTACCTTGTATACAGGTGCTAAAGGAGGAATAATTGATATCCCAAGTATTGTGTATTGCATTATGACTTGTTTAATACCAGGCCGTTTAACCCACTTTTTACTTTCTCCTTGGACAGTTTTTTTTTTTTTTTTTTTTTTTTTTTTTTTTTTGTTTTTTTTTTTTTTTTTTTTTTTTTTTTTTTTTTTTTTTTTTTTTTTGGGGGGGGTCAACAAAATGCTGCAGATAGTTCTTTGTTGATGCACATATCCCTCAAAGAAGGAACACTGACCAACTAATGATGGAACCTGAAATGACAAATTTTTGTATCAAAGGAATAAGAGTACTATCCTTAAACTTTTACAGCAAAGTCTTGCCGTCAGATCTGAGACAACCAATTATCCAATGGCATTTAATTTAAAGTAATGGCCTACTTGCTCCACAGCATCACTGGGAAGTCTGTTTGTAATGTCTTCCCAACAAATAGGGTCTAGTCAACTTACACAATGAATCCGTATACTATTACATATTATAGATCTGTCGATTGTGAAACGAGAACTGAGTCACTTCTGAGCAATAATAGCATTTTGAGATAGCTAAATTTGGTATGGCGTATAAATTTGTTCATGAATATACAAAGGGGCTGCTGTTGGTTTTAGTTCTTATTTTTTATGATAGTATGTCAGTTATAAATGTAATTTTGCAAAGAAATATTAGAAAAAATGTGCATTTGCATATCTTTCTCTTTTGCTTGAGGTGTTTTTTTCTTAATTTGGTCGACCTCTAAGTTTTCGTGGCCAAGAGTGTTGCACATTGATTTATTTTCCCATCCATTAAGGGTTAATGGAAGCTAGAATTTGTCGAGGCTTTAAATGGGCTTCTTTCCAAAAACCTGTCCTTAAATTGACTGCTTCCAATGCATCATAGCACGAGTTATATTTTTATGAATTACAGGAGAACCAGCATACCTGCAACATTTTATTTTCAGTGAATGCATATTTGTGCACTTTTGGGGCACTTCACTGACAAAAAAAATAAAATATAAAAATACATTATATATATTATTCCTGAAAGGCAAACTTGTTATAGCAAGAGGGACCAGAGAACAGCTGACACAGATGGCAGAGGCATGACTATACTCAAAACCAAGCATAATACCTGATTTATCATGAATGCTGATTGGACCATGAGGGAAATAATGTCATAGTAAGCTTGTGCTTTTATCCCGACATCACTGCAGCTTTGAAGAAGAACAAAATAAACTTGAAATAGCAAACCTTGGTGGTAAGGATTTGCATTGATATTTAATATTCAAAGAAGAAAAACATCTTAAAATGAACATTATAATTTATGGTGTTTTCACATTAACTTATTTCAATTAAAAGTAAACCAACACCTAGTTGAAGCATGAAAACATTTGTGTGGAAATGACTGAATCAAATCATTTATTAATTTCAAGTTCATGTTGCCACTTGAATAAAATGAACGTCTTAGAGGGCAGCAAACCAAAACTACGATAGAGAAATTCAGCTCTTGAATTTTGACAAGGATGTTGTGAAAACTGTGTATCTTGTGTTTCACCAGTGTGAAGGTTGTGATTGATGGTAGAACTTATTTGTACCATAATGGAATTTCTCAGTCTTAAAAAGTCACTGACCACAATTATGTAAAAGTTAAGGTTACTTTTTAAAAAATTGTGAAGTGAGAAACCATCTTTGTTATAAACAGAAAACTGTAAACATTTTTGACTAGTTCAATATTAATTTTTGTGTTAATTGGTTGAACAATCAATTAGAAACCTCTTTGCCTAACAAAAATGGAAAATGGAGATATGGTTAGGGAATACAAATAGTACTGGGATGCAGCACTTGACCTAGAGCCTCACCTTACCTGACCTAGTTTGTTGTAGATCATATAATTAATACAGGGATCCATACAAACATTTGTTTTGTACATGAACTTCCCTGACAGATATACTTAGCTATAGTCTCCGACGTTCCCGACAGAATTTCAAATCTCGCGGCACACGCGACAGGTAGGTCAGGTGGTCTACCTTACCCGCCGCTGGGTGGCGGATGTACGAACCACTCCCGTAAGCTTGTCAGATTTTTCTCTGCGCGGGAACGATAACAAACTGTTGTCGGTTCCTCTCGATAGTTTTCGATTCTCGCTTGCCTGGAGTTAATTGGACTTCTTTTGGTGACGTATTCGCTTTGTTTGGCTTGGCATACGCTGATTGTGGACCGGTTTGATTTTGAGTTTGATTTTCTTTAACGATGGTCTGATCTAGAATCGGTAGTTTAAAACTTCGGTGTTGTTTAGGGTTTTGCGTGAATGAAGGATGTAAGGTGTAGGTTGCCGAAAGCTTCGGTAGACCCCACACGTTTTGCATGAAATGCAGGGGGAATGATTGTGCGTTTGCTAACCCTTGTAGTGAATGTAAGGGATTGAATGAAGAAGAATATAAGGCTCTCTCTTCTTATGTTAGGAAGTTGGAACGTGATAGAGTGCGTAAGGCTTCCTCTAGAAGTTCTAGCAGATCTAGAATGAGTGAGTTGGATGTGGATCCTAATAGTACTAACGTAGAATTAGAACCTTCTTCCCAAGTTGCAGCCCCGGCTCCCCGCACCGAAGCCGGAGATTCGCCTTCGGAGGCGGCAGCTCTGAAAGCCAAGAATCGTTCTGTGGATCAGAAGATTCGTCAGTTGGAAGGTAAGGAGAGTGTTAGTGATCAGTGCAGTGTCCCCAGTGTTGTGGAGGGTGGTCGTCGACCGGCTCCTTAGTGCCTCTAGGCCTAGACTCTTCCAGACTCCCAGTTTCCAGTGGAGTAGGAAAGTCGAAAGCCGCAGGAGGGCTAGGGAGAGCCCCCACCGGTCAGCGTCCCCTCGGCAGATCCTGAAGTAACGCTCCCAGGCTGCCTCGGATCGCTACAAGAAGGAGCTCCTACGCCAATGCTTCTCATCTTCGTCGTATCCCTCCCCTCCGAAGAGAGGTTGGAACTCCCCGGATGCGTCCGGCCCGTTGAAGAGGGCTTGGAAGGACTCCCTGCAGTCCTTTGGCTTCTAGTCCGGAGGTTTTCCCGGAAGAATCGTCGGTGGAGGCGAAGAAACACAAGAAATCCTGTGATCGTTCTTCTTCTCGCGCTCCGCGCTCTGGCGCCTGCTTCCAGAGGAAGAATTAGAAGATTCTCCTACGAGAGTACTCGCGGGACTTCAAGCTCAGATCACGGCGCTAGCAGACTCTCTAGCAGTTAGATCACGTAGGAAGAAGGACGTTTCTCTTCCGATCAAGAGATCTAGGCGCCGCTCTTCAGAGGATCGTTCTCCTCATATGGGGAGGTTTCGTATGAAGGTGGGGGCTCGCGTGAGCGCCCTCGTCGCTCGGAGCGCCCTCACTCGCGTGAGCGCCCTCGCTCGCCTGGCTCTCTTTCAATTTCAAGGCGCCAAACATCGGTAGGACGCTCTATGGAGAAAGAAGTTTTTTCTCCAGATTGGATTCCCGCTTCCGGTAAGCGCACTGCAACCTGCTCATCACGCGATTTCTTCAACCTCCCCTCGCGTGAGACTTCTCCTCAGCAGCAAGATTATAGAAGGCGCCCTTATACAAGTAGGCCGTTCTTCTTCCAGATGTCACTCTCCTCGAGTATCGAGTATCGGATCGACTTCTCTCCTGACAGGCATGCTAGAGTCTGTAGAGTCGTGTGCATGATAGACGGCCTACTGTTAGCCGCTCCCCGCAAGGTAGGCGCCAAGAGCCACTGCACATAGCTCTCCTAGTAGGCGCTCGTCTCTTTTAAGGCGTCATACTCCTGATTATTCTCCTAAGGGCAGACAACGAGTCTTTCAAGCGCCCTTCTCCGTGTAGGCGCTCTCCCGCTTCTAGGCGCACTTCTCCTGACCGTTTGTCTCTTGGTAGGCACCAGGAATCCCGGAAGCGCCCTTCTCCAAGTAGGCGCTCGTTAGTTTTGAAGCGCCCTTCTCCTGAATGTTACCCTCTTGTTAGACGTCAAGAGTCTCGCAAGCAGCCTTCTCCTAGTAGGCGCATTTCGCCTTCCAGTCGAACTTCCGTTGAGCGTACGCAACTGGACAGGTATGGAGAGCCGCGCAAGCGCTCTGCTCTCGATAGGAGCGATCTTCTCCTGGCAGCCGCTCGCCCCAGGATAGGTGCATAGAGTA
The DNA here is from genome assembly GCF_015104395.2 of Macrobrachium nipponense. NCBI lineage: Eukaryota > Metazoa > Arthropoda > Malacostraca > Decapoda > Palaemonidae > Macrobrachium > Macrobrachium nipponense. The sequence continues at coordinate 52,735,808 of NC_061091.1, forward strand.
TAGTAGGCGCTCGCCTCCTCGTAAAGCGCCCTGCGGATGTTTCCGAGAATTCTCGGAGTAGGAGCCCTACCTCTCCTTCGGCTGAGATCCCGTATACCTTGAAGAGGGAGTCTCATCGTAACTTCCCCAGATCTTCTCATCGTTCTCATGTGGTGAACTCTTCTAAGAGAGGGCGTTCTCCAACCTCTCGCTCAACTCCTGCTAGGATCCCTTCGTCACCTAAGGATCTTCCGCGCGCGCCTCGACAAGACGTCCTAGAAGGTTCGGATGAGGAACCGAACACTTCTGCTGCTGTCTCTTCTTACAAGAAGCTTACAGAGCTACTTTTACAAGTTTTTGGGGATTCCCTTACGCTACTGCTCCTCCTTCTCCTCACTCACTTTTTTCAACGGCGAAGACAGCGAAGAGTTCTTCTTGTGTGAGGATGAAGCCAACTCTTTCTATGAAGAAGGCACTGAGGAGTTTTGGTTCCTGGATGGCTTCCAAAGAAGAAGCGGGGAAAACGATGTTCGCTTTTCCTCCTTCGAAGTTATCAGGTTACGCGCTGGTTTCTGGTACGAAACAGGAGAGCCCTTAGGATTGGGTCTAACCGTCTTCGGCTGATTCGGATTTTTCGGCACTGGTTAGATTTCGACAGGAAGGAAAAGCTGGCCCTTAACTCTGCTAAGACGACTTGGGCAATGAACGAATTGGATCATTTGCTCAAAGGTATGTTTAGAGTGCTAGAAGTATTTAACTTCCTTGATTGGTTCCGTTGGGAGTCCTAGCCAAGAAAATTGAAGTGCCAGAGGTTCAATTTCACCAGATGATCTTATGTGTGTTTTGTCTTGTATGGACAAGTCAGTAAGAGACGGAGCGAGTGAAATCGCCTCCCTTTATGGGGCCGGCATCGTGAAGAAGAGGTCGTTTTACTGTTCCTTCTTAACGAAGTCGGTCTCCCATGCTCAGAGGTCTTCTTTGCTGTTTGCTCCTCTGTCTACTCAGTTGTTCCCGAAACATCGAGTGCAAGGACATTTCGAGGTCACTTTCGGCCAAAGCCACCCAGGACCTTTTGGCACAGTCGGCAAGAAAACCTCGCCCTTCCTTCCCTACCAAGGCTAAGAAGGAAAAGGCAAGTGTTCGAGAACCCTTTCGAGGGGCATCTTCATCAAGAACCTCTACGTTTAGAGTCGTAGACCTTCAAGAAGGGGTAAGACTTTCTTTCGCAAGTCTGTTAAAGCCCCCAAATAACTTGCAAGTCCTTCAAACAACGGTGGGCGCCAGACTCTTAGAGTTTGCAGAAGTCTGGGCCCAAAAAGGGCGGATCCTTGGACCCTTTCTATTTTGATGAGAGGTTACCTCATCCCTTTCGTCGAAAGACCTCCCTTGACGACCATCCCAAGGGAACTGACGGCCAGGTACAGAGACACCCCATCATGAATCAAGCTCTCCATCTAGCAGTAGATCAGATGCTGGAGAAGGGGGCTATCGAACTAGTGACAGACCATCATTCATCGGGCTTCTACAACCGCCTTTTCCTAGTTCCGAAGTCCTCAGGGGGATGGAGACCGGTGTTGGATGTAAGCGCCCTGACTTCTTCGTAGAAAAGAAGAAGTTCACGATGGAAACGCCTTCATCAGTGCTGCAGCGCTTCGGCCAGGGGACTGGATGGTTTTCCTTGGATTTTCAGGACGCTTACTTCCACGTACCATCCATCCTTCCTCGAGGAAGTTTCTCAGATTCATGATGGGGGGGAAAATTTTTCAGTTCAGGGCTCTGTGTTTCGGCCTCTCGACGGCCCCTCAAGTGTTCACGGGGATTTTGAGGAATGTGGCTCAATGGCTTCATTTGAAAGGGGTGAGGATATCCATGTACCTCGACGATTGGCTAATAAGGCCAATTCAGAAGATCGTTGTTTGAAGGACTTACAAGTAACTTTAGAATGACGAAGGCTTTGGGACTTCTCGTCAATTTCAAGAAGTCATCACTAATTCCCGAGCAAGAGTGTGTGTATCTCGGGATACAGATGAACTCTCTGAGTTTTCGGGCTTTTCCCTCGCAGGAAAGGATAGCCCGAGGATTCGAGAGAGTAACAACCTTCTTAGGGAAAGAAGTATGCACAGTGAGGGAGTGGATGAGTCTGCTGGGGACACTCTCCTCTCTGGAGCAATTCGTTTCCCTAGGAAGGTTGCACCTGAGACCGCTCCAATTCTTTCTTCATCGGAATTGGAGTCGTCGTTCTCAGGATTTGACGTTCTCCCTGTCGTTATCCCAGGACATCAAGAAACATCTCTTATGGTGGACAGATCCCAACCTCTTTGCGAAGGGACTGTCTCTTCAATCACAGACCCCAACCTGGTGTTGTTCTCCGACGCGTCGGACATGGGGTGGGGTGCAACTCTGGGTAACCAACGAAGTGTCAGGTACCTGGGTGGGGGACCAGGTAAGCCTGGCACATCAACAGAAAGGAGTTGATGGCTGTGTGGTTGGCTCTGAAGGCTTTCGAGCCCAAAGTCAGAAGAATCGGTAGTGCAGGTCAACGCGGACAACACTACAGCTCTGGCATACATCAGGAACAGGGGGGGACGCATTCCTTTCTCCCTGTACGAGACAGCAAGAGACCTTCTTCTGTGGGCAGAAGAAAGAGAATCAAGCTTCTCACCATGGTTCGTGCAGGGAGAAAGGAATGTAAGAGCAGATCTCCTCAGCAGGAAAGATCAGGTCCTTCCCACAGAGTGGACCCTTCATCTGGATGTATGCCAGAGCCTGTGGAAGTTATGGGGCAGGCCACACATAGACCTCTTTAGCCACGTTCAAAGAACAAGAGGCTGGATCCTTACTGCTCTCCGATATCGGATCCAGAGGCAGTAGCAATAGATGCTCTTCTTCTAGACTGGAACGGACTCGACGTCTACGCGTTTCCCCCCTTCAAGATCCTGGGGCTAACTATCAAGAAGTTCGTAGAGTCCGATTCAACGAGAATGACCTTAATCGCTCCCTTTTGGCCGGCCCAAGAATGGTTCACAGAGGTACTGGAATGGTTGGTGGACCTTCCAAGATCGCTCCCGCTAAGGAGCGATCTACTCAGACAACCCCACTTCGACAGGTACCACAAAAATCTCCTCGCTCTCAGTCTGACTGGTTTCAGACTGTCCAAAGTTTTGGGTCAGAGCGAGGCTTTTCAGCAGCAGCTGCTAAAGCAATCGCAAGAGCGAGGAGACCTTCCACCTTGCGTGTATGACCAGTCAAAGTGGGATGTCCTTCAGACTTTGGGTTGCAAGTGCAAAAGGAAGAACATTTCCTCTTCCAGTACCTCTGTGACCCAAATTGCGGATTTCCTTATTTTCCTCAAGAAGAATGTCATCTGGTTGTGTCAACTATTAAGGGATACCGCAGTATGTTGGCGGCGGTATTTCGGCATAGAGGCTTAAATATATCCGATGATAAGGACCTGCATGATCTTATTAGATCATTTGAAACCATTAAGCGTCCTCATGTAGTACCGAACTGGAATCTAGACGTAGTCCTACAATTCCTTGGATCGTCTAGATTCGAACCTCCTGGCTTAGCCTCTTTCAAGGACTTGACGAAGAAGGCTATCTTCCTTTTGGCCCTAGCTACAGCTAAAAGAGTGAGTGAGCTCCAAGCTATTGAGGGCAATGTAGGGTTTAAGGAAGATTCTATGGTATGTTCGTTTCTTCCAAGTTTCCTTGCAAAGAAATGAAAACCCATCACGCCCTTGGCCCAGGAGCTTTGAAGTTCGTAGTTTATCTTTTCTAGTAGGGGAAGAGCCTGAAAGACTCTTTGCCCTATGAGAATTATGAAGTATTTCCTTAAGAGGAAGGAACAACTAAGGCTAATCAAGATGTACTTTGGTGCTCCGTAAGGACCCCACTCGGCCCATGTCGAAGAATGCTCTTTCCTTTTTTCTGAGAAGCCTTATTACAGAGGCACATGTTGCCTGTGAGGAGATCAGTTTAGACTACTGAAAGTGAAAGCTCACGAGGTGAGAGCCATCGCAACTTCGCTTGCATTCAGAAAAAATATGTCTGTGCGGAACTTGATGGAGGCGACTTTTTGGAGATGCCAATCGGTTTTCGCAAACCACTACCTACGTGATGTAAAAATCACATATGATAAATGCTTCGCCTTGGGTCCTTTCGTATCGGCGGATTCGGTGCTGGGGCAGGGAGCTGAAAACTTATCCTGTGTAAATTTTTTTATATGTTACCCTATATTTTATATTGTTGTTTTTTGGTTGTCTGAAAGAGGTTGCAGGAGGCACCTCTTTTTGTCGTAATATTAACCCTTTGTATTTTGGTTAGGTGGTCTGGTGGGTTTTGGCTCCTTGCAGAGGTAGTGGTAAGGATCTGTTAGGTAAGCGGACAAGGTCCCTCTAACAGCATCCGACTTGGATTCTACCACAATAGGGGATCACATATCCCAGTGGTAGATCCGAGAGTCTTTCAGCATCAGGTCACGTCCTAGCTGTAGCTCTCCAGGCAATGCAGACTCAGAGATAGTATCTATGAAGTCTTCATCCTGAAAAGGTGAGAACCAAGGTTTTTATATCCTACAACATTAGTTGTTTCCCGTCTTACCTGTATTATTGAGCTGTCTCTTACCCTCCACCAAGGGTGCCAATCAGCTAAGTATATATCTGTCAGGGAAGTTCATGTACAAAAATGATATTGTTAAACTACAATAAAGTTTTGTACATACTTACCTGGCAGATATATACGATTAATGGCCCACCCAGCCTCCCCTCAGGAGACAGGTGGAAGAGAAAAATCTGACAAGCTTACGGGAGTGGTTCGTACATCCGCCACCCAGCGGCGGGGTAAGGTAGACACCTGACCTACCTGTCGCGTGTGCCGCGAGATTTGAAATTCTGTCGGGAACGTCGGAGACTGATAGCTAAGTATTTAAATATCTGCCAGGTAAGTATGTACAAAACTTTATTGTAGTTTAACAATAAATCATTTAACATACATTGGTTACTTGTCCATTTTGTTGGCATTCCCAAAGGGAATATGTGACCACTGGCTGACCCAACTTAGCCTGACTATAAAACAGTGATTTTCCACTCTGATAATTCATTATTGTTGTATTTATGAGCTGACCAAACATTTCTGGTGAAAGCCTATGTAAAATTCATCAAATTCACATTAAATATCACTGCAAGTAATCATATCCAATGCCTCTTCTCTCACCCCATGGGCCAAAACCTGTTGCCACCAATTATTTGTATATTATATATATGTACAAGTAACTTACCAAGTACAGTAACTTGTGCTGCAGCTAAAATTTTAAAATACATGGTAGCTCTTCTATCATTTTCGTGTAGGAGACAATGCCCTGCCCACTTTCAAGGAAGGATGGGTACAACGCAGCTGAAGAGCTCAGTTCGTTTCTGCCAGTCAAAAACTGAACTACAGCTGTTCTAAAGAGCTTGATTTTGAATTTGATCACCAGATGGTTCTATGGTGTGTCCGTTTGATTATGTACTCATGGTTATTTTTGGTAGCCTTCACACTAATTTAGATATGACCAGCTCCCACCTTGTATGTAAATGAATTGCTAGATCTCACAGATTCCTTGCGGTACAATCTTTGATTGTTTTAACCGGTTCCAGCTGGCACAAAGAATAATCCTATTGTTAAGACCGAAGGTGTATTAGCTATGAAAAATACAAATTGAATAAAAAATTTTCATTTTGACTTGTTTAGTTATTGACTTAGTGGTTATGTCAGACACCAGTAGTGCTAGTATGAGGTTTTGCAGTCTTTAATAACCAAAACGGCATATGACTCCCATACAATCTGCATCAATTTTAGAGTACAGACTTGTTCTATTGATTTGTCTTGTTCAGAATGTAAGGACTGGGATCAAAGGAAATGTAAGACCCTTAAGGCACATTTAGATAAATTAGAACGTGATAGAAAGAGGAAAGCAGCAATTAAAGCAAAAGCTAAGAATGTAGCTAGTTTGCAGAGTTCTCCTAAATCAGACGTAGTCGATGTGCCTAGTTTGTATTTTGTCCTCTACTTTTTCTGCTTTTCCCCCCTTAACCAGTCTTCCAACTATTCCAACCTCTCCCTTGCCATGGTTCCAACCCTTATATCATTGCCAGCCTTGAAGCCCACATTGATCAGAAGTTCTTGATCCTAGTTAATAATGTGGAGCTTTTAAGTGCATCAACGAAAGTTCTCATTGATAGGATTAATGCTCATTGTTAGTGCAAGTGGTAGTGCATTGTGTATGTGTGGAGGAGGTGTCTACCCGTCCCGCTGATGCTCCTAGACAAAGGTCCCTGCCAGACTCCTGTGCACCGGGGAGGAGGCATAATGGTAGTCCAAGGGAGGTTGGTCGGGTTTGCCCATTAGTAAGCGGCCTCTCAGCTGATCCTGTTGAACAATCCCTGGATTCAGCGGACAGACATGGGAAAGGCATCCGGAAGTCATTGCATGCTCTTCCCTCTGGATCATCTAGTTCTGAGGTGGACAAAAGACGCTGAAGAGGCTACCTTGAGGGTTCCTGTCTTTTGAAGGGGTGCTTTGCAGAGGCGGACCGTTTTTCTCCTCCTCCCTGCAAATGTAGCAAGGAAGGTTAGTGCATTCCTCAGCCGTCTTGTAGTTTCTGGGGAAGCCCAGATTCTATTTCTCTACTTCTAAGAGGCACCCAACTTCTTTTCAGTTTGCATCAGCTGTTGAGCATTTAGCGCCCCATCTGAGCACCCAACACCCGTACCCAAGTGCCCAGCGCCACTCACATCTCCCCTGGCACCAGTATTGGAACGTTCAGCACCAAGTGCCCAACACCTTCTCCTCTTCTACCTTAGTCATCCACTTTTGGACATGGTCCTTCTATGATCCCATTCAATGATATCTGGATGAGATTATGGGAGTTCTGCAGTAGGTCAGAATCCTCCCGACTTGTCTCCTTTGCTGATATCCTCGGATGAAGAAGTCTTTTGCTATCTTACTGAGATTTTAAAGTAGCCTTTCCTTCGTTTTTCTCACCCGCAACCCCAGCTTCTGCCTCTGTCATTTGCTTGAGGAATCAGCCTATGGAATCTTCTAGGTTTCCTAAGATGGTATTGTCCTTCTCATATAGGAAAGCATTATGGGAACTGGATGTTTGGCTCTCGGACAAGAGAGAGCAAGGTAAGACAGTCTTCTGCACTCCTCCTTCCCGTTGATTAATAAGAGGTATCAGGCCTATGCTACTGGAGAACTCCTTCCCCGGGGTTAGCTGCCTCTTCCCAGGGAGACTTTTCATGTTTGATCAATTCCTTGAGATGGACGGCCTCTTCCTTGGTCAAGATCTTGTTTTCAGCCACAGAGTTGGACCATTCTCTGAAGAATATCTTCAGGCCTTTCAAAGTCCTAAGCTTTCTAGATTGGACAGTTGGGGCGCTGGCTAAGAAAGTTGAGGATTGTGTGAATCTATCGGATGATTTGTCAGCAGATTGGTTGGGCATCTGTTCTTGCACTGACAAGGCCATTAGAGATAGCTCCATGGAATTAGCCTCCTTATTTGCTACAGGTGTCTTAAAGCAAAGGGAACTCTGGTGTTCATACACCTGCAGAGGGGTAAGAGTAACCGCTTCCCAGTAGTTGGCGTTTCTTTTTCACCACTAGGTCGTAGTTATCTTTTTCCTCAAACTACAATTCAAGAGATTGCTTCAGATCTTCAGAAAAAGTCAACAAAAGATCAGTTAGCACAGTCAGCTAAGCGCCCAAGGAACCTTATGGTTTGAACATCAACATGACTTTGCCACCTGCACCCCTTTCAGGGCAGTAGAGCAAAATTTCAAGCCAGACCTTGCTCCAATCTATGTTCCACTCTTCCAGTCAAGGTGGCACCCACAAGACCTTCTACTCACAAATGAAAGTGCTGTCCTCCGTGTTCCTGTGTGAGCAAGGCTTCTCCATTTCTGGTGAGAATGGGAAGCCATGGATGTAGATCAGTAGGTATCACTAGCCTGAGAGGAGGGTACTCCATCCCATTCCTCCCTTAGTGTCGGAGCCCATAGCATTGACAGCTTACTTGCTAGGCTCCGACAGGTATTTGGCCTTAGCAAAAGAAGTATAGTCTCTGATCATCAAGAGAGCCATGGAAGAACTCAAAGACATTGATGCTCCAGGATTTTACAACCAACTTTTTGTGGTCCCCAAAACATCAGGGGGTTGGAGACCTGTCCTGGATGCCTTGAATTTTTCGTTAAGAAAATAAATTCAAAATGGAAACCAATCAGTCAGTCCTCTCCTCGATCCATCAGAACGACTGGATTGTAACAATATGCAAGGTGCATTTTTATTGTAGTGTCTTACCGAACAATTATAGAGCCGTGATTTCCACGAGCGGCAGGATACTAAATTCAAATTTAGCGCGTCGGCGTCGCCAACACTGGTGGTGATGACGTCATCTCCCTCCACTCGCGGGAGAACCAGGTACAACTGCCCAGGTGAATTCAATTCTTTTCCTGCCGGCGTCCGGTGAACATCGGTGGTCGGTGCGGTTGGATGACTTTGCTTCGCTTTTTTCTTGTGGATTTGATCTTCGGAATTGGTGAAGTACTCTTTTTTGGCGTTGTTGTTATTTTGCTTTTTATTTAGGCGTTGCCATGTCGGATTCTAGTCCGTCGGGAGTTAGGTTTTGCATCTCAGGATGTAAAACTAGATTATCCAAGCTAGAGTATGATTCTCACACTAAATGTGTTAAGTGTAGGGGACAGGTTTGTTCAGCAGATCGAACATGTAACGAGTGTAGTGATTGGACTGATTCTCAATGGAAGTTTTTTAGTTCATACTCGGAGAAATTAGCTAAAGACAGAATTAGAAAAGCAGCGCTTAGGGAAAGTAGACTTAGCTCTGCTTCGTCTTGCGATGCATCTGTTCCTTCTGTTTCTCCTCAAATTGTTATGTCTCCTTTAACTACACCTCCTATTCCTCCTACTAATCCCACTTCTCCGGCTTCCCGTGTAGTTTCTTCCGACACCATTGCCAGTCTGTGGGAATCGAGGTTAGATCAGAAATTTTTCGGGTACTAGCGAATACGGTTTTGCAACTTGGTAATTCAGTTAAGACGTTTTTGGAGAAAGCGGCCTCATGGTAGAGTGTAGTTGAGGGTGCGTCTGTCTGTCCTGACACGGTCTCCGTAGACAAAGGTCACTGTCCAGCTCCCCCGCACCGGGGAGAAGACATACCGGAAGTCCAAGGGAGTCGATCGGGATTTGCCCACAGACAGGCGCCTCTCTTGTTGAGCCTGTTTGCGCCTCAACAGGGCTCGGTTAAGCGTTGGAAAGGTGTTGCGGTCAGACGCCTTTCAAATGATTCAAGCGATTCGTCTCCGGTCGCACGGCGCTCTTGGCGAGATTCGCACCGTTCGCGTCCCTTAAAGAGGCGTTCAGGCGCCGATTCTTCGCCTCCTCCAGTCAAGCGGTATAAGGAGCCTGAGAGTGTTGCGCCTCGGCCGTTAGCGGCTCGTTCGTCGCCTCAATCTGTGCCTTTTTCGGCTCCATCTACTAGTAGAGATTGTGGTTTTAGCGCTGTAGCTGGCAGTTCTAAGGGTGTTTCTTTAGGACGCTTTTTCGTCTGTTACGCCTGATGCGCCTGTTTCGCCTCGAATTTCGGCGGCTCCGAGCGAGGCGCAAGTAGTTTTTCCGCCTCCTGCTGAACATTTAGGCTCTTCCAAGCCTACGTTAACTGTTTTTGATTCGTCTCTGGCGCCTTTGCGCAAGCAGTTAGAGATGTTAACCAACTGGATGAATGAGTCCAAGGGTGGTTCGAAACCTTCAGATCCGGTTGTAGTTCCGTCTACTTCTTCGGCGGTATCGGAGAATGAAGAAGAAGTAGAGGAGGAGGATTCACATCACCTCTCGTGTTATTCACGTCTCCTTAGATTTCTTCTGGTATCTTATCCAGATTATTTGAGAAAGCGGCTCCGCGCTCCCCAACTTCGACTTTTTTGATGAGGAGGAAAACTTCAGACCCTCTCCTCCCAAAACTTGTTCTATCTAAAGCGGTTAGACATTCGTTGAAAGAGACGGAGAAATGGATGTCTATGAAAAGGAGGACTTAGGGAAGGGCTCTTTTTTGGGCGTTACACCCTCCCTCTAAGGTTGCTTCGGTAAGAGGTATAGGTTTTTTTTTTTTTTTATGTAACCTGGGGAAGCTCCTTCTCTGGGAGTTTCTGCCTCCTCCCAGGGAGACCTTCTCCAGTTTAATCGACTCCTCTAGAAGATCTGCTTTCGCCGCAGCGAAAGTTTTCTTTACAGCGCCTGAGTTGGACCACGTTGTAAAGAATCAATTTAAACTTTTGGAAGTCTTTAGCTTCCTTGATTGGACTATTGGCGCTTTAGCGGCCAAGATCGAAGACTGTCCTTCTCTTTCCCAGGAGTTAGCGGAGGATTGGATTGGTGTTCTGTCCTGTGCGGACAAATCCATTAGGGATGGATGTGATGAGTTAGCTTCGCTCATCGCCTTTGGTACCCTTAAGAAAAGGCAACTTTGGTGCTCCTTTGCTTCTAAAAGGGTTACGTCCCAACAGAAGTCTGCTCTCTTGTTTGCTCCTTTTGTGAAAGATAACCTCTTTCCAGACGATGTAGTGTTGTCAATTTCGTCTGCGCTAGATAAGAAATCTACTTCGGATTTACTGGCACAGTCTACTAAGAGACCTAAAGCTCCTGTGGAGACTGTTCCTTCGGTTTCTCCTCTGGCCCAAGCGCCTTTTCGAGGGAGAAAACCCAAGCGCTTCTTTCGGCCGAAATCGAATTTGCGACCTCAGTCTAAGGCCTCGGCCAAGGTTAACAAACCTTCCAAATGAAAGCTCGGTTCTTCATGCACCAGTGGGAGCCAGGCTGGCGCTGTTTTGGGAGGAATGGTGGGAAAACAGAGGAGAAACAGAGCCTGGGTAGTGCAAGTACTCAAGTTCGGCTATCGTATTCCTCTCGTTTCACCTCCCTCGCTCTCACCTGTGCCAATTTCCATTCCAGGCATACTCTCCGGGCTCAGACAAATTTCTGGCGCTAGCCGCAAAAGTGGAAGCGCTTGTTCTCAAGAAGCGATAGAACAGATAGAAGGGGATTTTCCTCCAGGCTTTTACAATCGCCTTTTTGTAGTTCCCAAGTCATCAGGGGCTGGAGGCCGGTTTTGGATGTGAGCGCCCATGAACTTGCATGTCCAGAAAACAAAATTTCATATGGAGACCACTCGGTCGGTTCTGGAGTCCATCAGACAGGGGATTGGATGGTCTCTCTGGACATGCAAGACGCTTATTTTCACATTCCGATACATCGCGAATCTCGGAAGTACCTGAGGTTCATGTTCGAAGGCAAGGTGTTTTCAGTTTCGGGCGCTTTGCTTCGGACTAGCGACCGCTCCTCAAGTTTTCACCAGGGTTCTATCCCCGATAGGAAGCTGGCTACACATATTAGGAAGTAAGAATCTCCCTCTATCTGGACGATTGGCTTCTCCGGTCGAATCAGAGAGTCGGTGCATGAAGGACCTTGGAACAACTCTGGATCTTGCCAGAAAGTAGGAATCTGGTCAACAACAACAGAAGTCCCAGTTGGTTCCATCTCAGAGCATCCTTTATTTGGGGATGATTCTGAATGCTCAAGTTTTTCGGGCTTTTCTGTCCCCGAAGAGGGTTCAAGGCTGTCTGGAGACAGTTCAGGAGTTCTTGGACAAAAAGGTAAGTTCTGCCAATCAGTGGATGAGGCTCCTGGGCAAATTGAACGTCAGTGGAGAAATTTGTGACGTTGGGAAGACTGCACATGAGACCTCTGCAGTTTTTCCTGAGAGCCTCTTGGTGCAGGAAGACACAACCAGACTCGATTACCTTTCCTGTCACAGATCAAATAAAAGAGGACCTAAGGTGGTGGCTCTCTCGAGCAAGGTTGGAAGAAGGGTTAGATTTACGACCCATCCTCCCGAACCTACAGTTCTTTTCCGACGCATCGGACACAGGTTGGGGAGCCCTACTGGGAAATCAACGGACTTCAGGAGCTTGGTCGGAGAAGGAGAAGAAGTTCCACATAAATGTAAAGGAACTGTTAGCAATTTTCTTGGGGCTCAGACAGTTTCGGAGCTTAGTAGAAGGTCGAGTAGTGGCAGTGCATTCCGACAACTCCACGGCTCTCTCGTACGTGTGGAAACACAGGGGGGGTACTCAGTCTTTCTCTCTGTACGAAAGTAGCCAAGGATCTCCTCCTGTGGTCAAAACGAAGCGAAGGTTACAGCTAGAGTCCCGAGATTTGTTCCGGGAAAGATGAACGTCCTGGCGGACGAGTTAAGTCGTCAACAGCAAGTGTTACCTCTGGAGTGGACTTTGGACAACAAGATTTGTCAGAAACTTTGGCGCCTTTGGGACGACCGTCAATAGACCTGTTCGCGACATCAAGGAACAACCCCGTCCTCTCTTTTGTTCGCCAGTCCCAGATCCTCTAGCTTGGTCGGTGGACGCAAATGCTGTTGGATTGGTCGGGTCTGGAAGCTTATGCATTCCCTCCGTTCGGTCTAATAAGAGAGGTGCTGAACAAGTTCATGTCGCACAGCAATGTAACGCTAACGTTAATCGCTCCCTTTTTGGCCCAGGAAAGAGTGGTTCCCGGACCTTCTCCAGTTTGTTAGTAGACTTCCCCAGACTTCTTCCTCCAGAGAAGTGGCTTCTCAAACAACCTCACTTCAAGAGGTTCCACCAAAACTTGTCCGCTCTAGCTCTGACAGGGTTCAGACTGTCCGGAATCTTGTCAGAGCGAAAGGATTTTCAAGAAGAGCTGCAGAAGCTATCGCTCGTTGTAGGAGAGAGTCTTCCAAACTCTATCAAGGGAAGTGGAGAATCTTCAGAGAGTGGTGTAGAAGTGCTAAAGTCTCTACTTCTGCGACCTCTTTAACAGAAATAGCAGATTTTCTTCTATTTCTTAGGAACTCTAAGAAACTGGCTCCTTCGACGATCAGAGGATATAGAGCCATGCTCTCTTCGGTTTTTCGACATCGAGGTTTGGATATTTCCTCCAATTCAGATCTGTCGGACCTCATTAGGTCTTTCGAAACCACTAAGCTCCCGCAAGATACAGTGGCTTGGAACTTAGATGTGGTGCTTAAGTTCCTCATGGGGCCACTGTTTGAGCCTTTGAAGTCGCTTCACTCAGGAACTTGACTAAGAAGGCACTCTTTCTTATTGCACTAGCTTCTGCTAAGTGTCGTGTCACGAATTGCACGCGATAGACAAAAAAGAGTCGGTTTCTCTCAAGGCAATGCTGTATTTTCGGTATCTTTGACCTTTCTAGCCAAAAATGAGAATCCTTCTAATCCTTGGCCGAGGAGTTTTGTGGTAAGGAACTTATCTGATTTGGTTGGACATGAGGAGGAAGAAAGGCTCTTATGTCCAGTCAGGGCTATTAAGCAGTATCTGTTTGCCACTAAGGGTATTAGAGGACAATCTTCTAAGCTCTGGACCTCGGTTCAAAATCCCTCTCGTCCTCTTTCTAAGAATGCTATATCGTTCTTTATTAGAGAGCTTATCAGGGAAGCTCACTCGCAGTCCGAGAACGACAATCTTTCCGTTCTGAGAGGTTAAAGCTCACGAGGTTAGAGCAGTGGCAACTTCTTTAGCATTCAGAAAGAATTTATCTTTAGCTTCGATTCTTCAGAGCACGTTCTGGAGATCGAATTTGGTTTTTGCGAGTCATTATCTCAAAGAGATAGAAACGGTTTTCGAGAATTGTAAAACGTTAGGTCCGGTGGCGGTTTCTGGCATGGTGTTGGGAGAAACGGCACAGGGTCGTCACCTCTATGCTAACTTTTCACCTTGAATAGGTTGTCGAGTTCAAGGGAAGCTGGGGGTACTGAGTACCTGGGATACTCACCAGTCTGTTAGGTCAGATTTTACAATGGTTGGGTATATATGTTTTTAAATCTGGTGTTGGTGACAAATGTTTTGTATGATTGAATTTCTGGTCTTAGCCCAGGGCAAGGGCAATCTTTGTTGTTACTATCCTCCGTCAGTCAGCCTTGACTCGCTTGAACTACGGAAGGATTCCACTCCTGTAGAGGCTAACTTTGGTCAAATTCCAATTCCTCTACAATAGTAAGAAGAGCACCGACCAGAGGCAGTAACAGTCTGCTGTAGCTCTCTTACAAGGTAAGGTACAACAGACACCTTGAGTGTTTACTGGTATGGCCAATAAATGTAACCATTTTAAAAATACTAGTGGTCCACGGAGAATCCACCCCCTTCCCATAAATGTGTAATCAGCTCTATAATTGTTCGGTAAGACACTACAATAAAAATGAAATTTTCATTATTAAAATGAAGTTTTATTGTATACTTACCGAACAATTATGATTATACCCACCCTCCTCCCCTTAGGTGGACGGACGGGCAGAAAGAATTGGATTCACCTGGGCAGTTGTACCTGGTTCTCCCGCGAGTGGAGGGAGATGACGTCATCACCACCAGTGTTGGCGACGCTGACGCGCTAAATTTGAATTTAGTATCCTGCCGCTCGTGGAAATCACGGCTCTATAATTGTTCGGTAAGTATACAATAAAACTTCATTTTAATAATGAAAATTTCATATTTCCACATTCCAGTTCATCCAAGTTGCAAGAATTATCTTTGCTTTGTATTCCAAGACATGGTCTCTCAATTTCGAGCCCTGTGCTTCGGCCTCTCCACAGCACCCCAAGTGTTCACCCGCGTTCTCACCCCCTTTTGCGAAGTAGCTTCACCTCATGGGGATAACTGTCTCCATTAGTTTACACGTGTGTCTTCTTCACTCACCAACTAAGTGAAAATGTAAGGAGGACTTGACTAAGACACTGCTCTTTGCCTAGGACCTGGGCATTCTCATCAACAAAGAGAAGTCTCGGCTGTCTCCCTCTCAAGTGATTCAGTATTTGCGGATGATGGTAGACACTGAATTTTCAGGTTTCTCCATCACCCAAAAGAATTCAAGCATGCCTTCAGATAGTTCACAGTTTCCCTGCTCTCTTCTCCTGCTCGGCCAAGAGGTGGATGAGTCTTTTAGGGACCCTCTCGTCAATCGAGAAGTTTGTAAGTCTAGGAATACTTCATTTAATTAAGGTTCTACAATTCTTCTTGAAAGTGAGTTGGAACAGGAAGAATCACCCGGACTCATTCGTTTTTCCGATTACACAGGAAATAAAAACTGACTTGCAATGGTGACTGTCAGAAAGAAGACTTTGAGAGGGCATGTCTCTTTACCTCTGAACCTCAGCCTGTTCATGTATTCAGACATCCCAGACCTGGGTTGAGGAGCTCTTCTGGGGGCATGGAAGTATTAGGGACTTGGTCTACAGGAGAGTGGTGCCTTCATATAAATGTGAAGGAATTGAGAGCTTTACATCTAGGCCTTCTTTGCTTTACTGAATTGACCTGCAACAAGACAAGTAGCATTGTTCTCCGACAACACCACTGCTCTAGCCTACATAAGGAAATGGGGAATGCACTCCTCCCTCAATGAGGCAGCAAAGAGCCTTTTTCTGTGGCCGAATGAGAATTGAACAACGATTATGACGAAGTTTGTTCAGGGCAAGGTGAATATGTTGGCCTACAAACTCAGTCATCTGGATAGGTCCTCCCCACAGAGTGGAGAAAAAATGCACAGGTGTACACCAAAAATGTGGAAGTTGTGGGACTACTGTTTTTAGATCTGTTCGCAACATTGAAAAACCATTGCCTGCTATTGTTCTGCTCCCTGACTCTGGACCTTCAAGCGTGGGCTGCAGATGCCATGCTTCTAAATTGGTCAATCCTGGACACATATATTCATATAAGGCAGTCCACAGTTATGGGCGGGGGTTCCGCTCTCAGCAGGATGCTGATAAGCAAAAACTGCAATTAACCGAAACTCTGCAATTTATGGCACCAATAACCGGTCGATGGCACCTAGGTTAGGTATGTTATAGCTATTGGTGCCAATAGCCAAAAAAAAAAAAAAAAAAGTTACTTGGTAACACTCACTTGTGGTGAATTGAGTGGAAAGGAAGTTATGGTACATCATTTTGCCTTGCACTTCTTGGTAGTAATCATCGAATGCGGTGTAGGCTCTGACTTTGTTTGTTTTTCTGTGTTTCTCTTCTGTCTTCTTTCTTTGGAGATACTTCAGTAAAAAGTTCATATGTGAAGAGGAATGATCGAAGTATGACGTAAAGTATGACCCATTTACTTTATATTTATTTATTTCTTTACCGAAAAAATCGGTTCGGTAGCAAACTCATTGTTTACGTTTGGTTAAGCTTCTCTGTAAAGAAGAGGTTAACATTGACTGCCCACCTCAAGCCGCCCTTCTTGTAATCCTGGGTTGGAAGAAAGACTAAATTAGTCTTGTGGTTCAAGCGTGGTCACTGACCTGCTTCCACCTCATCTATGCTTTAGATGCTGAATGTCACCTTGTATATACAATTTTTTATTGTTTTTAACCAGTTTCCAGCAGGCACCAGATGATTTATCACATTGTTAAGACCTCAGGCTTGTTAGCTCTGAAAAGTACAAATTAATAAAAAATTTATCATTTTGAATGACAGGGAAGTCTTGTGATAAGAACTATTTGTGGGCATAGGTCTACATGTGCCTTGGCTATACCAGTGAGATAAAACATTATTATTGAGAGCCCATGGTTTGTTTTCATTTGATACGAATAGTAGACTGTTTAATACAAGCTTGCCTTCCTTGTGCTTTTATAGGTATATTGTCAATACAAATTGGTATGTTTATGATTTATGAAGGTGTGGGAGTTCTTATATATGTAAACATTCAAATATATTACTGAAGAAGGTTTATCACAATAAGGCAACGATATCAGGAATGTTTATTTTCAGCTAATCACAAGCTGCACATGCACATATCACATATGCCACATCTCTTCTTGTGGGTGGACAGATGAGATGAACCAACTATGTATAGTGTACAATAAACAATTGTGGCCTTGCTCAAAAGCAACACCTGAAATCACTGGCAGTGATAAGTTGGATAATGTTAAGGCCCTTAGTACATTGTCTGTTTAATTTTAACCTTGAATTTCTGGTATCATTTAGTGTATAATGTTTAGTCAGTTTAGTTCATGGATTGTGCCACATAAATAGATAGGCACAGTTTGAAATATGTACTACATTGTTTTGTATATGTTTTGTTTGTTACTGCTTCATTGTAAAACATATAATGTATTATAAAAGCTGATTTTTATATATTTGCAGAATCTTAATGTGTTCCAATCAAGGTATTTATCATGCTGTGAAAAAATATGATGTACTAATCAACAATTTGGTAAAACTTTTTAATCTACATGGTAATCTGGGAATTGGATATGTTACTGGGTGTTACATATTGATTTATAAATTATTTTAACAAGTTTGTAAGTTTTAAAATAATTACTGTTGCGTAGTTCATTAAAATTTTATTCTTCTTGCACAGAAACCCAGCCAAAATGCCAGCGGTGCGTGGGGATGGGATGCGAG
The DNA here is from genome assembly GCF_015104395.2 of Macrobrachium nipponense. Classification (NCBI taxonomy): domain Eukaryota; kingdom Metazoa; phylum Arthropoda; class Malacostraca; order Decapoda; family Palaemonidae; genus Macrobrachium; species Macrobrachium nipponense. Next base: position 52,753,276 of record NC_061091.1, read on the forward strand.
GCCTTGCGGTCTTCATCTCGGATATAAGAAATTGTAAGTAATACAAATTGATTAGAAATTTATTCTCCTGTATGGTGTTAATTTGTTTATGTAAGCAACATACCAGTAATTACATAGCTAACAATTTGTAAGTACCAACAGCTAAAATGTTATTGTTATAATACAATTAAGTTTGTTCATACTTACCTGGCAGATATATATATATGCTGTATTTTCTGAAGTCCGACAGAATTTAAAAATTCGCGGCACACGCAGTGGACCGCGCCAGGTGGTAGAACCCATTCCCGCGCTGGGAGGCGGATATCAGGAAATATTCCCATTTTCCATTCATATTTTATCAGTGCCACTGTCTCCTGAGGGGAGGTGGGTGGGCACTTTAATTATATATATCTGCCAGGTAAGTATGAACAAACTTAATTGTATTATAACAATAACATTTTGTTCATGAAACTTACCTGACAGATATATATATAGCTGAATCCCACCTTCGGATGGTGGGAAGAGGACAGAATAGGATTTTTGGGAAACTAAATTAAGTAGATGATATACATCTTGGTTCCTGACCTGTTAGCATATCGACTTCGTGATTACTGTCACCAAAGTCTGCTTCTGCGTTACTAGAGTTGCCAGCGAGGTAGAGACCTGTAATGCTGGTGCGCTCTAGATGATCTGTCAACGGGGGCGTGACCACAATGTGACTAGACCATATGACCATACTTCTGAGGGCACCGAAGCTAAAACCACCATCTGACCTAACCTATCAAAGTTAGTTCCATAACTTCTAGGCTAAAGAAAAGGAACGCGCCTCAAGCGACCAACCCTTCAAAGTTAAAAGCACACCTATCCCTTTTCTATAGGATAGGATTCGTGTTGCTTCTTGCACCCAATAATATATCTACGGATATGTATGGTCCTAGCGACTTACGGATCTGAAATGTCGTCTTCACATCCCTCGGGAGTGTGAAGCGGGAGTGTGAAGCGAACACAGAGTTGCTTCGCTAAAGCGTGGCACTCAGATGTTACTGAGTGTCATGCTCTGTTTGAAATGCTTCCGAGGCCGCGCCCTCACCTCTTGAGCATTCATATTAAGAAAAAATCTCAAATCTTTTATGCAAACATAATGAATGAGACCTCTTAAAAGAACTCCTTGGCTATAATGCCAGGGTGTTCTTGGACATGAACCAGTCTGGTCTTTTTACGGAACACCGCAGAATTGTCGGGAGTGTGAAGCGAACCCAGAGTTGCTTCGCAAAAGCGTGGCACTCAGGATGTTTACTGAGTGTCATGCTCTGTTGAAATGCTTCCGAGGCCGCGCCCTCACCTCTTGAGCATTGATATTAAGAAAAAATCTCAAATCTTTATGCAAACATAATGAATGAGACCTCTTAAAAGAACTCCTTGGCTATCATGCCAGGGTGTTCTTGGACATGAACTAGTCTGGTCTTTTACGGAACACCGCAGATTGTCTGTTGACCTTGACTTTCTATAGTTTTATCAAGATAAAACTTGAGAGACCCTACAGGGCACAGGACTCTCTAATGCCCTTGCCCAATAATTTGTGCCATACCCTTGGTCTCCAAGCCTTCGGGTCAATGGTTGGACAGGTTTTCGTTCTTATCAAGAACGGAAGGCTTAGCGGACAGACCGCATTATGTCCTTTAAAGCCAAAACCTCTGATGATGGCTAAAACCTCACTAACCCTCCTTGCCGTGGCTAGAGCGGTTAGAATATTAGCCTTTCTGGTCACGTGTATTAAGTTCGCAGAAAGGATAGGTTCGAAATGCTTTTGGCATCAGAAACTCAGACTACGTCTAAGTTCCATGCCGGAACCTTTGATCCAGAGAATACAAGACTCCACAGACCTCAAAGATCGTGAAGCTTTGTTGTTTGACAGAACCGAATCTCTGAGCCTAGAGGCCGTCAACAACATATTTGCATATTCTACAACAGTTAGGACTTCTATCTTATCTCATACTTCATACGGAAAGATAGAACCATAACGAAATTCACAGAGGTCGAGGTGGAGGAACAGTCATTTCCCTTCACTATCTCCAGAAACGGCCCCCTCCGATTGAAAACTGAAAATAGGCAGCACTGCTTTGCCTTGGCCAAGAGACTGCCATTAATCTTGAAGATCTTATCGCTTCTCGATAGTCTGAACGCTTTCAGACTCAGAGAGGAGAGATATTAGATACTTCACTAAGTGACGATGTTTGATTACACCGATTCTCTCGGGAAGGGTCTTTGGACAATTCTCTGAATTACCTGACCTCTGTGAATCCAACCTCTTAGAGGCCAACATGTGGCGACTAAAGCTAATCCTCTAGGATCATGAATAAGGGAACAACTTAAGAGGAAGCTCCTTCGTCCTTCAATATTACGAAAAACTTAACGAAGGACTGTCCCTCAGTCTCTCCTCACTTTCGACATACTTCTAAGTGAGGATTACTCAGACGTCAGTAGTTGTTGCCTTCGATCGAGAAGACCCCCACGGACGTGGCACTAAGATTAAACGAACCTATTGAGGATCGTTACGTTCCGTGCCCAAGCCCATAACCAATTCTCTCTTCTCGAGCTATGAGAGAGCTGAGAAATTATCCGAGATGATTTGGGCCACTCGATCCAACCTCACCCTTCGAGGAACTGGAAAGCCGACTAATTTGGCTTCCAATTCTTTCAGACAATGTGCCAGAACATCTGTTCTCTGTTCGGATGTCTGGCACCCTCTCGCTATCACCTGAGGTGATCCTCAAGCCGTTGAGAGAAAATTAGAATTACAAGATCTTTGATGTTATTCCAATTTCTTCGTGAGGAAAATTTGTAGAGGTCTGAATTGCTGTTTATTCAGGGAAAACAAGCTTCTCCAGCGAGGAAATGGTCCCCAGCAAACTCATCCATTCCCTCACTCAGCCTGCTTCCTTCCCTAAATAAGGCTGCGCTTTGCATAAGCAGGAGAGCATTATTATAGTGCTATGCCGCGGTAGATTCGTACAGAATGTTACCGTGCGGTAAACCCGCACCTAACAAGTATAAGAGATATCTTGTTGAAATTTTCTAAGTAAACGGCAGTATGATCATTCAAGATTACTAGAAATTTCCTCAACCCGAGGCTAAAATCCATGATTGTAGGGCAAAGAGACGGTTTATTAAGCCATTCCCGCAAGGGAGAGAGACGTAACCAACCGCGCATGACACCGAGCTAGCCGGTACTGCGTAGATCACAGTAACAGCAGCCTTGATCATCGTCTCGCACTATATGCCTGAGTTGCCAGCTACTCCTTTTACGAAGGGATAGGTTATGAAATTATCGAGCCAAAGGAAACTCTCCCAAGCAGCATATTTAAACGAAACAAAATTCGCTAAATACAGAAGCTGAGTTGATGTTGCGTTCAATTAGAATACTTCTCGTCTAAGTCGCAATCCGTAGAATAACTAGGATATGCGCCTACCCCTCGGACAATTCAACTGCTTAGTAGAATCATGTCGCGAGGTTAATATACGTAGTATATTTATAGTATTCTGAACAACGATCTCCATCCTAAATTCTTTCCTTAAGAAAACAAAATAAGGATTGGAGATCGACCACCTTCGATCTCTATCAAAAAGAGTGAAGGAGAAGTCTTCCTCGAAGGAAAGCTTCAATGGAACAGAATACTATCTGCCTGAGTTGCCAGCTACTCCCTTTACGAAGGAATAGGTATGATATTATCGAGCAAAAGGAAACTCTCAAGCAGGCCTATTTAAACGAAACAGAATTCGCTAAATACAGAAGCTGAGTTGGTGTTGTCGTAACAATACCTGAAGAGTTGTTCTTACTCCGAAAACTCTTGGAAGGTTGAAGGGAGTGTCAAATAAATACATTAGAACAACAGTTCTTTCGGCTTCTATCCGCAGAGGTAAATACGATATGCGTATATGACTCGACCCATGCGTTAGCAAAATGACGCAAAGATAAACTACGTAAGTATTGTAGTAATTTGAACATCGAATTCTCTACTACATCTTTCCTGGACGAGGAAGAGAGAAAGGAAAACAACTGTCCACGTTCGGTTCTGAAAATGAATGAGAGCTCTTCCGAAATTTGTTACTTATCCGCTTAAGCGATAAAATGTTATGAAGATCTTTGTCAATGAGAACTAACCCATTTACATGACAGAAAGTAATCCAGGAATTCGAGCATATAGTTTTCCCGATTCCCGCAGAAATCGAGGAAGGGGCAGGATTCCTGATTAGAGACTGGGCTTACGACAGGAAGGACCTTAATGTTCCCCTTCGGCAGCGCAATCCCGAAAGCAGACGAGGCGTTTTATGACACCGAAATCTGCTTACAGTTTCCCTGGAATTCATCAAGTGATGGATTCTATTGAACGCTCCCTTCGTAGAAAGCGAAGTAGACATCTTGACGAGACCAAACTCCTTCCTCTACTTCGACGACGCCCTCTTGAAGAGCGTTCTTGCAGGAATTCTGCCGAACGTCTTGATGCGTAGGACGCCTATCGTTCTGAAGAACGTCCTGGCAAGTGCTCTACCGAGCGTCATGACGTGTAGGATGCCGAGCGTCTTCAAAAGCGTCCTCGCTAGCGTCCTGGCGAGCGTCCTCGCGAGCGTCCTGGCGAGCGTCCTCGCTAGCGTCCTGCCGAGCTTCCACCGAAGCGTCCTGGCGAATGTCCACAAAAGCGTCCTGCTGAGCGTCCTCAAAAGCGTGCTGGAAAGCGTCCTGCTGAGCGTCCTCAAAAGCTTCCTGCCGAGCGTCCTCAAAAGCGTCCAGCTACGAGAGTGTCTGAGCAGAGAACACCAAGTCTTCTGAACGACGTTTCAGAGAGGAACTCGTTGAGCGCCTTGATGCATGCAAGGCCCGCCAAGAGGCGTCCTGGCGAGCGACCTTGCCCAACATCTCAATGTTTATGACGAACCGCGTTTTGCGTATGACATTGAATATTTTTAAGGGACTCCTCATGCGAGTCTCCATGGAGAGCCGCACGCTGCTCCTGAAGAGTGTGAACACTAAAGGAAGACGTATGGCTTTCGTCTTCCGCAAGGTGCTTGCCGAGCGTCCTGGAGAATGTCTCTACTTATAGGACGTCGAGCACCTCCAAAAGCTTCCTCACGTCTAAATTGCCCTTCTTATGCCGACCAGAGACATAAGTTGTTTGACTGTGCAAAGCAGCTTGCCGGCCGTCAAACTTATCAGCTTGCTTATCGAAGTAAAGCTAACGTTACATAACGTATACGGAGCGCAATGAGGAGAGGAGACGAATACTGAGTTGCTCCTCCAAAAGGTGGAATCAAGAATGTCCTTGAATACCAAATTCTTTTGGAATGCTAGCGAGGTTGAAACAGCTCTAACTTCATGAGCGTTCACTCGCAGGAGGCTCAAATCACTCTTCTGGCAAGATGAATGAACCTCCTTAATAATGTATAAGTGATATATACATGAGCGTTCACTCGCAGGAGGCTCAAATCACTCTTCTGGCAAGATGAATGAGCCTCCTTAATAAAATGTATACATGATGTATACATGAGCGGTCACTCGCAGGTAGGCTCAAAATCACTCTTCTGGCAAGATGAATGAGCCTCTTAATAATGTATAAATGATATATACATGAGCGTTCTCGCAGGAGGCTCAAATCACTCTTCTGGCAAGATGAATGAGCCTCCTTAAATGTCCCTTCGGAAACGAGCCAGTGCATTCTTCTAAAAGGGAAAATGTGGTCTCTTTACTCTCTCATCCTCTCGTGACGAGAGAGAGGACGTGAAGCGTCCTCTTCTCTAAAGCTTCTTTAGGGGCGCGAGTCCTTCCGAGAACTCCAACCCCTGTGTGGGGAGGACGCCTCGGAGGACGAGAAGCAATCTTTCAAGATTCGCGCACGTGCACGATCTTTAGCAGCCTGGGAAGAGTCAACAGGTTCTGCCGAAGGGACGCCAGATCGGTGGTGGGGAGCCCCCGTAACCCTCTTGCGGCTTTCGACATGCCCTCTCCCTGAGTCCTGGGAGTCCGACAGAGGTCCAGGCCTAGAGGCATTATGGGGCCGATCTGACGCCCCCTCCACAACACAAGGGGCACTACACTTCACACACTGGTTGGAGAGCGAGCACTTTAGTCTAAGATTAATTGATGTAATCCTTTAGCAGACACTTATTCTAGGCTCGTAAGCCATACCACAGGGTTAGGCAAAATAAAATCTACAGGAGGTTAGAAGGTTCATTATTTCTAACTTCTGTTTACTGTGGAGGAAAACTCCTGATTCTAACACGCTCTAAAATGCGTAATTGAATCCTCCTTCTTCCGTAATCAGTCACACATTACACTAATTACCTTATGCAAAGAAAACATGTAAACGTCATATATACTAAGCGAGTGTCTACCGAAAGTTACGGTAGCCTCACCTTACCATGCAGACAACAAAGTCTGAAACTAGGCTAACTAGCTTCAGACATCAAATGCAATGAAAAAATTTACGATAGCGTATGCCTAGCCACAAATCCAAGTTAATAATCGAAAGAATAATTAGGATACTTAAGTGGCTAATGAAGTTTCAAAATCCTAGGCGGAGGTCTGTAAACAGTTTGTTTACCGACCGGCGACAGAAAAAAATATGAATGGCAAAATGGGAATAGTTCCTGATATCCGCCTCCCAGCGGCGGGAATGGGTACTACCATCCTGGCCGCCCACTGCGTGTGCCGCGAATTTTTAAATTCTGTCGGACTTCAGAAAATACGGCTATCTAATATATCTGTCAGGTAAGTTTCATGAACAAATTTGAAAATCATGGAAGTGATTCTTTTGTTTTGGTGTAAATGACTTGCCCCGCCCACTTATGGGGAAGAAGTTAAACAAACAAGCAGAGAGCTCAATTTATTTCTGTTGCCTTTTGATGGAGGTTGTGAGCTGCAGCTCTCTTTGAATTTTGTTTAGATTTACTGATGGTTTTCAGACTTTGGTAAGTGCTTTTGGATTCTTTTATTAATTTTCACCTGATATTTAGTCGGGCTGTGAATTTTCATTTTCATACAATGAACTTACCTGTCAGATATATACTTAGCTAAGACTCCGTCGTCCCCGACAGAAATTCAAATTTCGCGCCACTCGCTACCGGTAGGTCAGGTGATCTACCTGCCTGCCCTGGGCGGCAGGACTAGGAACCATTCCCGTTTTCTATCATATTTTCTCTGTCGCCGGTGGTATCAACATTGTTGTTACTACCTCCTGACTGGAATTCGCTTTTCAAGACTTTTTTGATCATCTATATTGGATTTCTTGGTGACGTACTGGATCGTTGTTTTGGCATTCGCTACTGTGGACTGGATTTGGACTTGCTTTTGATTTTTCTGATAGAATGTCTGATTCAAGTGTTAGTGTGAGAGAGTGTGTGAATGTAGGCTGCAAGGTGAGGATACCGAAGGCTTCGGTTGATCCTCACACTGTATGTCGTAAATGTAGGGGGTTTGACTGTTCTTTGGCTAACACCTGTATTGAGTGTGAAAAGTTGAATGCTAATGAATGGAAGAACCTCTAAACCTTCTTTAACTTGAAGAAGTTAGAGAGGGATAGAATTAGACGGGCTGCACAAAAGTGTGTGAGTACAAGGCCTATTGAGCCTTTTTCTGAGTCTAACTCTCCTTTTATTAATGAATTTGATTCTCCCTATGTATCTGAATCCTCACAGGCTTTGCATTCGGATTCGGCTTCGGCTTCGGAAATCGCCAATCTGAAGGCTACTCTTCGTAAAATGAAGACAAAGATGGCGGCCATGCAAGGTAAGGGAAGTGATTGTGAATTACTTAGTGAAGTGAGTGTTCCCAGTGTTGTGGAGGGGGCGTCTGACCGTCCCTGCGATGCTCCCAGGCCTAGACCTCTTCCAAACTCACATACCCAGAGGAGTAGGAAAGTCGAAAGTCGTACGGAGGTTGTGGGGAATCCCCAACGGTCAGGCGTCCCTTCAGCAGGTTCTGTTTCGCTACAGTCTGCTCAGGACCGCTTTAATAGAAGCGTCCTACGAGATTGTTTCTCGTTGTCCGGTTCTCCTTCACCTAAACGAGGGTGGAAGGACTCGGATCTTTCTAGGCCACTGAAAAGGCATTGGAAAGAGCGCGCATTCGACTCGAGCCCGGAACGCTTCTCGGAGGAAGCTCCTTCTTCTATCAAGAAGGCTAAGCTGGTTTCGACGCCTCCTCGAACGGTATTTGAGGATCGCACTCCTTCGAGTTCTCCTGCTTCTTCTATTGAAGAGGACGCTGGTGTGGCTTCCAAGAGGATATTGCTTGCAGTACAAGAGCAGATAGCCTCTTTGGTTGCAGTTCTTTCGAGGGATCCCCCTCGCAAGAAGGACGTTAGACTTCCTATTAAGAAGTCTCGTCTTCTTTCACCGGCCAGACGTGAAGCGTCCTCTAGACATGGGACGTCTTCCAGGCGCGAAGAGTCTTGCAAGCGTCAGGAGCTATCCGAGCGAGTTGCTCTAGATAAGGATACGCTCAGGCGCGAGGCGCCAGCCAGGCGCGAGGTGCCAGTTAGGCGCGAGGCGCCAGCCAGGCGCGAGGATTCAGCCAAGCGCGAGACGCCAGCCAGGCGCGAGGAGTCAGCTTTGCGTGAGGCGCCAGACAAGCGCGAGGCGTCAGCCAGGCGCGAGATGCCAGCCAGGCAACAAGCTCCAGACAAGCGCGAGGCGCCAGCCAAGCGCGAGGAGCTTTCCAGGCGTGAGAAGTCAAGCAGACGCGAGACTTCTTTTAGACTTGAGAGAGATTCTGTTCACTCTATGAGTCCCTCTCCTAGTAGGAGTTTGTCACCAGTAGAGAGAGAACGGGAGGAAGATCCTCTCGTTTTTCAGGCCGATACTCCGCAGGGTGTAGAAGGAGATTCGGAAGAAGAGGGTAACGGTAGAGAAGGAGTCTCTAACTATAGAGTTCTGACAGACCTTCTTTTGCAGGAGTACGGAGATTCTTTGACTCCTGCGGCTCCTCCTTCGCCTCGATCACTGTTTTCGAGTGCGGTTGTACCAAAGTCTTCGTCGGTCTTGAAGATGAGACCTACGATCTCTATGAAGAGAGCGCTACAGTCTCTAGACAAATGGATGTTGTCAAAGAAGGATCTGGGCAGAACCACCTTCTGTATGCCTCCAGCCATACTTTCTGGCAAGAGAGGTTTCTGGTACCGAACTGGGGAGAACATGGGCCTTTCTCTCCCAGCGGCAGCCGAAGCGGACTTTTCAACCTTGGTTGATTCATCGCGCAGACACGCTTTGAATGTAGCTCGTGTGTCTTGGGCGATTTCGGAGACGGATCATCTCCTCAAGGGCCTCTTCCATATTTTGGAAGTGTTTAATTTCCTAGACTGGTCCCTTGGGGTGATGTCTAAGAAGGCTCATGACTCGGAAGGTCTAGACCCCGAAGTCATTCTGAGTATTCTTTCTTGTATTGACAAGGCAGTACAAGACGGATCGGGAGAAATCTCCTCTCTTTTTGGAGCGGTACTCCTTAAGAAGAGGAGTATTTTTAGTGCCTTCTTAACCAAGGCGGTTTCTCCCTCACAGAGAGCAGCCCTGGTTTTTGCTCCCATGTCTGACTTCTTGTTTCCTTCTCAGTTAGTGAAGGACATTTCTCACTCACTGACTGAGAAGGCGACACAGGATCTTCTGCAAACTGCAAGGAAGAAGAGACCCCTTGTTTCGGTTGACAAGAAAGGACCGACTTCGACGGTTCAGCCCTTTCGAGGAGGCCCTCCCTCCAGAGCTCCCTCTAAGAGAAGAGGTCCTGAGAGGAGAGGTAAAGCTTCTTCCCGTCCCTTTAAGAAAGGGAAGTGAGACAGGCAACCTCCAAACACCAGTGGGTGCCAGGCTTCTCGAATTTGCAGACGCCTGGTCACTCATATACTCGGACGCCTCTTCGATGTCCATAATCAGGAAGGGATATCTTATCCCCTTCCAGGACAGTCCTCCCCTAACGACCATTCCGCGGGAACTGTCAGCCAGATACAGGGACCCTGTACTGAGGGATACTCTTCGTCTGATGGTGAATCAAATGTGGGACAAAAGAGCTATAGAATTAGTTCTAGAGCAAAACTCTCCGGGGTTTTACAATCGGCTTTTCCTGGTTGCGAAAGCCTCGGGGGGCTGGAGACCAGTACTAGATGTCAGCGCTCTGAACAAGTTCGTTCTAAAGGAGAAGTTCTCTATGGAGACTTCGGCCTCAGTCCTGGCGGCTTTGTGTCAAGGAGATTGGATGGTGTCGCTGGATCTCCAGGACGCCTATTTTCATGTCCCGATTCACCCTTCACTTCGAAGAGTACCTCCGTTTCATGACGGGGGGAAGGATCTTTCAGTTCAGGGCCTTGTGTTTCGGCCTGTCCACAGCTCCTCAGGTCTTCACAAACCTGATGAAGAATGTGGCGAGGTTTCTTCACCTCAGAGGCGTCAACATCTCTCTATATCTGGACGATTGGCTCATCAGGGCCAGAACAGAGAGACAGTGTTTGGAGGACCTTTATTTGACCCTAGACCTGATAAAGGCGTTGGGACTACTCGTGAACCTCGAGAAGTCACAGCTGATTCCCAGACAGAACTTGGTCTATCTGGGGATTCTGATGGATTCTCGGGGTTTTCGAGTATTTCCTTCGCAAGAGAGAATCGTGAGAGGCTTGGAAAAAGTCTCTCTCTTCTTAGGGAAAGAACGGACTTCGGCGAGGGAATGGTTAAGCCTTCTAGGCACCCTTTCCTTGCTCGAACAGTTTCTTTCCTCTAGGAAGACTGCATCTTCGTCCTCTTCAGTTTTTCCTAAGGAGATCATGGAACTGGAAGACGGGACCTCTCTCCGACAGTTTTTTCTCCTTCCAATGGAGGATGAAACCACACCTGCAATGGTGGTTGTCCCCTCTAAAAGAGAACAAGGGAATTTCTCTGGAAGTTCCGAACCCAAGCCGAGTGTTGTATTCAGACGCATCGGAGAAGGGTTGGGGAGCAACACTAGGACCGAGAGAAGTGTCAGGCACCTGGAAGGCAGCACAGGTGTCCTGGCACATAAATTGCAAAGAACTTCTAGCAGTTCACTTGGCGCTAAAGTTCTTCGAACCCTTTGTGACAAACAGTGTGGTCCAAGTGAATGTGGAACAACACTACCGCCCTGTCCTACATTCGGAAGCAAGGAGGAACGCACTCCGTGTCTCTTATACGAGATAGCAAAGAGAATCTGCTAATTTGGACCTCACAGAGGAACATCTCCTCCTGACAAGATTTGTTCAGGGTACAAAAGAGAAACGTCAGGGCGGACAGACTGAGCAGGAGAAGCCAGGTCCCTTCACACAGAATGGACCCTTCATTCAGAGGTGTGTCAGAGTCTTTGGGATCTTTGGGGCACTCCTCACGTAGATCTGTTCGGCCCACATTCCTTTCCAAAAGGCTGGAAGTCTTTCGTTCAGTGGTGGAAGACCCAAGAGCTCTCGTGGTCGACGCCTTCTGCTAGACTGGTCCTCATGTGGACGTGTACGCTTTCCCCCCTTTTCAAAATCCTGGGACAAGTGTTGAGAAAGTTTGTAGCGTCCAACGGGACAAGGATGACCCTGATAGCCCCGTTTTGGCCAGCACAAGATTGGTTGCAGAGGTGCTGGAGTGGACAGTAGACTTCCCAAGATCCCTTCCAAAAAGGATGGATCTTCTCAGACAGCCACTTCGAGAGGTTTCATCAAAACCTCCCCGCTCTCGCGCTGACTGCCTTTCGACTATCGAAAGACTTGTCAGAGCGAGGGGTTTTTACTCAGCGAAGCTGCAAAGGCGCTATCGCTAGAGCCCGCAGAGCTTCCACTAGACGAGTCTCAGTCGAAGTGGGAGGTATTCAGAAGGTGGTGTAAGTCTAAGAAGTTGTCCTCCTCCAGTACCTCTATAACCGAAATCGCCGATTTCCTTTTTGTTCTTGAGAGAGGTCTCTCACTTATCTGATCGACGATCAAAGGATACAGGAGCATGCTTTTCGGCAGTCTTCAAACAGAGGCCTAGAGATTGCTGATAATAAAGATCTGCACGACTTGATTAGATCGTTTGAAACGACAAAATCTAAGGAACTAACTCCTCCCAGCTGGAACCTGGATGTAGTTCTCAAGTTCCTTTCGTCTGACAGATTTGAGCCTCCCCATTTAGCTTCGTTCAGGGATATAACAAGGAAATGCTTGTTTCTCCTATCTTTGGCGACAGCCAAAAGAGTTGGGAACTTCATGCCCTGGAAGATGAAGTCGGCTTTAACAGAGACTCGGCCTTCTGCTCGTTTTAGAACTCTTTTTCTAGCGAAAAAAAAAAAAATGAAAACCCATCGAATCCCTGGCCCAAGAGATTCGAGATTAAAGGCTTATCGAGTCTAGTAGGGAGAGAAACAGAAAGGTCTCTTTGCCCGGTAAGAGCCTTGAAGTTCTACTTACAAAGAAAGAAACAAATGGAGGCTCTAGACAAAGTCTTTGGTGTTCGATTAAGGACCCCACAAGAATCATGTCTAAGAACGCATTAGCTTTCTTCATTAGGAGCGTCATTACAGATGCTCACAAGTTCTGTCCTGACGACTCTTTTCCGCTTTTAAGAGTAAAAGCTCATGAAGTTAGAGCAGTGGCGACATCTCTCTCTTTTCAGAAGAATATGTCGCTAAAGAAAATCATTGATACGACATATTGGAGGTGCAATTCGGTATTTGCATCTCACTATCTTAAAGACGTTCGTGTGACCTACGTGAAATGTTTTTCTCTGGGGCCTTTTGTATCGGCGGATACGATACTGGGTACGGGAGCAAACACCAATCCTTAACTTTGTACATACCTTCTACTAGATATGTTCTAGATTTCTGCTGACAAAGAGGGCTCGGTGCTGCACTGGCGGCCAGTCACTGTTGTTCAGTAAGGAACTCTTGTGATATCTTTTAGAGGAGTATTAAAATTTTTTTTGAGAATTTTTGTATGAATGCGTTTTCGTTTCGAGTTATGGGTTGTTTGTAATGAGTTCGGGGATAACTCAGAACAATTCTATCTACTAACATGGTGGTTAGGATCAGGTGGTCGGGATTGGTTATGCTCCTTCATAAGGTGTGTTGTCATAGAAGTGGTCCAGTACCCATTGACAAAGTCCTTTCAGGCTCTGCCGAGTAAGCGGTTCATATACCCATCGACAGACCCACAAGAACTCTAGCCATAGATTTAATATCTCGCTAAAGTCTTGAGGTGATGCAGACTACCGGGCTACAGCCACGAAGTCTACCACCTATCAGGTAGGACCAAGTTTTTTTTTTATACCTACAACATATGTTGTTTACCTGTCTATTCCTATTAGCTGTCTCTTACCCTCCACCAAAGGGTGCCAATCAGCTAAGTATATATCTGACAGGTAAGTTCATTGTATGAAAATGATATTGTTATAATACAATAAAGTTTCATACATACTTACCTGGCAGATATATACAATTAATGGCCCACCCAGCCTCCCCACAGGAGACAGGTGGAAGAGAGAAATGATAGAAAAACGGGAATGGTTCCTAGTCCTGCCGCCCAGGGCAGGCACATAGATCACCTGACCTACCGGTAGCGAGTGGCGCGCGAAATTTGAATTTCGTCGGACGACGGAGTCTAGCTAAGTATATATCTGCCAGGTAAGTATGTATGAAACTTTATTGTATTATAACAATATCATTTTGTTCATGAAACTTACCTGTCAGATATATATATAGCTGTATTTTCTGAAGTCCGACAGAATTTTAAAAACTTCCGACACACGCAGTGGAACTTCGGGTCCAGGTGGTTAGTACCCATTCCCGCCGCTGGGAGGCGGGTATCAGGAACCATTCCATTTTCTATTCATAATTTTCTGTCGCCGCTGAAAAACACCTGTTTCAGTACCTCCGTCTTAGGATTTTGGGGAAACATCATTGCCGCTAAGTATCCTAATTGTCTTTTGATTTATTTACTTGGATTTGTGGCTAGGCATACGCTATCTTAAATTGATTTGAATTTGATTCATTTTTGCATAAAATATCAGAATCTAGTTAGGCTAGTTTCAGACGGGGTTGTCTGCAAAGATAGGGTGTGGCTACCGAAAGCTTCGGTAGATCCGCACTTGGTATGTACGAGGGGTATGGGTCTTGCTTCTTTGTTGAGATTTGTCATGTAAGGGTTTGTCATGTACGGATGCGTGATTACTTTCGTTCTATTCCGTAAGGAAGACGTATGATTCGTATGTACGCATTAATCAGTAAACATGTCTAATTCCGTAAGGAAGACGTATGATTCGTATGTACGCAATTAATCAGTAACAAAAGTCAGGGTAGCGAACCTGCTAACCTTCCTGTAGACTTTATTTTGCCTAACCCTGTAGTATGGCCTACGGGCTATGAATATGTCTACGAGAGGTGCTCGCTCTCCTTCATTGCTGTGAAGTGCTACTTCTGTAATTGTTACTCCTAACCCTGCATTGTTGCCTTCGGGCCCTAAGCAGTGTCTGTAGAGGAATTGCCCTTTCTCTGATACTCTTTTGATTCGTAACTTAGAATCGAAAGTGCTTGCTTTAGAGAGTAAAAGTGAAGTGCAGAAGTGCAGTGATACCCTTGTGTAGTGGAGGGTGCGTCAGATCGGCCTCGTTTCGCCTCTAGGCCGGGACCTCTGCTTGACTCCCAGGACCCGGGGAGGGAGCATGTCGAAAGCCTAAGGAGGGTTACAAGGAACCCCCACCAGTCTGGCGTGCCTTCGGCAGTTTCTGATGAAAATCCCCAGACTGCCAAAGTGCGTGTGCGTGCACGAATCCTGAAAGATTGCTTCTCGTCCGCCGAAGCGTCCTCCCCGTGCAGGGGTTGGAGCTTTCGGAAGGACTCGCGCCCTCTAAATAGAAGCTTTATAGAAGAGGACGCTTCACGTCCTCTCTCTCTCTCTCTCTCGTTATGAGTTTCAGTGAGAAGTAAGAAGGCGAACGTCGCCTGAACTCCGTGTCCGTCTTTCCACCGAGAAATACGTAAAAGAAGTCATAGTAGCAGGAAGCTTTTGAGAGCGGACGCCCTAGCCAGGCGCGCTGCGGGTGCACGCCAACGCGCGCGCCAAGTGACGCCGAGCGCGCGCGCCCAGTGGACGCCGAGCCGCGCGCCAGTGGACGCCGAGCGTGCACCAGCGCACGCCAGGTGTGTCGCCTGGCTGAACGTTTCTGTTGAACTCTTCAAGCTCTTGTTTCAGATTTGGGCCTAAAGAATTTTTACCTCTACCTACGGTGATACCTTCTACCTCACCTGCAAAGAATGTGAAGTAGGCAGTGCTTCGGAGAAGCTTAAAGTGAACAGACAACTTCTTCTTCGAAACCCAGCAAGACATCGGGTTTCGTGATTCAAGAGGTCTCTGTCAATATTGCTTTTCGCATAGGTGGATGGAGTTAAGGAAAGCTCAAGGGAAGATCTCGTTTGCTCTACCGCAGCTTTGCCATTCTGCCCAATAAATTTAAGTTGCCACTACCGCAGTCAAGACTTTGCGATAAGGCAGTTACGGGTTATAAAGGCTCGATGTCCTGCACGTCAGGACTCGGTAACGTTCAGTAGGATTCTTGCAAAGGCACTCATCAAAAGGACGCTCTTCAGGAAGCGCAAGACAGGACTTCCTTTGCCATACTGCCAATAAATTTTAAGCTTTAGCAGGCATTAGTTGTGATACGGGAGAGGAAGCTGGTTGGAGAGTTCTTCCTCTTCCCAGGATAATTTTGCAAGCTTTGTAGCCCATCTGAAAGGGTTTTTCAGATGATAGATTTTGTTAGTTTCTAGTCGGACTACGCTGCCGAATTGAACATCGTCGTTCTACCTGCCGTAAGCCCAGTCTCTTAACAGGATTCTTGCCCCTTCCTCGTTTGAGACGGGAATCGGAAAAAATTAAATGCTCGACTTCCTGGATTACGTTTTTGTCAATTCAGTGACTTTCCCCCATTGACAATATACTATCGTTTTGTCAAGTAAGTGGGTATCCCCTCATTGACAAAATCTCTTTGTCCCGTAAATGGGTTAGTTTCTCATTGACAAACATCTCATTAACTTGATATTGCGTAAGCGAATAAGCTCTTATTGACAAGATTCGGAAGAGCTCTCATTCGTTCATTCGCAGACTCGTACAAGAAATAGACTTGTAGACTACGTCAATGAACGCTTATGTCCAATAACATAAGAATCTTGAGCTGACTGCTTCGATTCTCTTAAGTTTTGTTCATGAAACTTGCCTGTCAGATATGTATGTAGCTGTATTTCCGAATTCAGCTATATATATGTCTGCCAGGTAAGTATGAACAAACTTTATTGTGATATCAATTTCCCCCCATATTTTGCCTTGCGTTATTTACTTCTGTTGGTTCAAGTCATATACGCTTGCTGTAGTTACCTCTTCGGATGGCAACCGAGAGGTCTATTGTCTATTTTAAGGACATTTAATCGTTACTCCCTGCAGCCTTCCAGGAGTTTCCGATTTATCTTTTACCGTTGTATGGTAGTGTTCTGACGACACAAACGCATCTATATATTTAGCGTTTTCTGTTTCGCTTAAATATACCAGCTTGAGAGTTCTCTGCTCAAAAAATAACGGACCTATTTTTTCTTCGTAGAATAGGGTAGCTGGCAAACCCAGACATAAAGTTAGAAGACGACGTTCGTAAGCTGCTGGCTGCTGCTGTCACGCTGTGTCTGTCCTCCAGTCCAACCGAGCCAGTAACAGATCGTGCGCTGTCATGCGCTGTAGGTTACGTCTCTCTCTCCTGCGGGATTGACTGACTAACTGTATCTCTGTCCTACAATCACGGACTTTAGCCTAAGATTGAGGGAATTTCTTACGTGAATGAATAAACGTTGCATTCGTTTTGCCTTACTATGTTCAACAGAGTTATCTCTTAATCCTTTCGGTGCTCGTTACCGCACGGTATGGAACTACGAGTCTACCGCAACATTGCACTTTTATATGCTCTCCTGCTTAGGCAAAGCGCAGCCTTATTAGGGAAGTAAGCATCCTCGGGGAGGGAATGGATGAGCTTGCTGGGGACCATTTCCTTCCTGAAGAAGTTTGTTTCCCCGAATAGACTGCAATTCAGACCACAGTTTTTTCCTACCGGGAAACTGAAATATTATTCAAGATCTAGGAATGATTCTGAACATCTCTCAGTGCGTCTATCACCTGAGGTGATAGAAAGAAGGTGCCGGACATCTGGATAGGGTTTCAGATGTCCTGGATCTTAATCTGAAAGAAGTAAAAGCGATTCGGTAGTCCCTCCAGTCCTCGAAACGAGTTTTTGGGAACCAGTGGTCCAGATCAACTCTGATATTCCACAGCTCTCTCATATCTTAAGAAGTATCTTCTCTCGGTCCTTGTTCGAGTTTACGAGATAGAGCCTATTATAACAACAGGCGTAGAATGTAACGATCCTCTACTGGTTCGTT
This sequence comes from Macrobrachium nipponense, assembly GCF_015104395.2. Taxonomy (NCBI): domain Eukaryota; kingdom Metazoa; phylum Arthropoda; class Malacostraca; order Decapoda; family Palaemonidae; genus Macrobrachium; species Macrobrachium nipponense. The sequence goes on from NC_061091.1 coordinate 52,770,677, forward strand.
ACAGGATTGCAAAAGTCCGTACGAATCGTCTCGATCGACGGCAGCAACTATTCACTTCCGAGTGGAATCTTTCTTTAGAAGTAAGTTGAGAGTTGTGTAGACTTTAGGGACGCCCTTTCATTCTTCTCTTCGATATGTTGAGGACGAAGAGGCTTCTTCTTCTCTGCTCCCTTATTCTCGATCCGGGATCGGTACCATTAAACGCCATCCTATGATATTGAACGGGATCTGGAAGAGGGTTTCCCTCCAACTGCCTATGCTTCTCTAACTTTTCTTTTTGAAGAGCTTCCCATTGTTCTTCAACCCAGCAACCCTGTCTTCTCCCTTCCAGATTAGCAGTTTATCCTCGGATACAGTTAAACTGCCCAAGATGGAAGGCCCTGAGTGAAATAGACTGCTGGTTAGTGGACAAAAGGAGCAAGGGAAGGCTGCCTCCTGTTTCTGTCCTTTGTGCTTATTAAGAGAAGGCACTCGTATTACCCCACTGGAGAAGCCACCTCTCTGGGTGCATCTACTTCCGCCCAAGGGGACTTTTCAGGACTTAATGGGTCTTCTTGCTAGTCTGTTTTCGCGGTTGCTAAAGTTATGTTTTCGTCGGGCAAGTTGGATCATTTCCTGAGGAGTCTCTTCACAAGTGTTTGAAGTGATTAGCTTTTTGGATTGGGCAATAGGCCCTGGCCAAGAAGATCCAAGATCACCCTTCTGTGACTGCTAATATTTTTTTGGATTTGTTTGCTGTTCTTTCATGTATTGACAGAGCAGTTAGGGATGGTTCCCTGGAATGGGCATCCACCTTTGCTATGGGGATGCATACTTAAGAAACATGAACTTTGGTGTTCTTTTACCTATAAAGGTGTAACTTCAGTGCAGAAGTCCACGCATTTGTTCTCCCCTTTAGTTCATGATTTCCTTTTTTCACAAGCAGTGGTAAGTGGTATCGCTTCTGAGTTGCAAAAGAAGTCAACTCAGGACTTACTGGCACAATCTTTGAAACGTTCTAGGGAGGTTTCAACTTTCATGGCCAAATCTTCTTCCCATGTTCAATGGTTGCCCTTTCAAGTGGGCAGGCCAAGGTTGCAATCTAGACTGAGAGCAAATGTCCGATTCCCTTCCAAGGCTATCAAGAAGTCGATATCCAAACCTTCCCCCAAAAAATGAAGGAGTTCCCTGTGCAGCAGCATGAGCCAGACTCCTACATTTCTGGGAGGAGTGGAGCAGAAGAGGAGCAGAGCAATTTGTAATAGAGGTTACTCTATTCCCTTTGAAAAATATTTGCCCGTAGTCAAGAAACCCATTGCATTGATGGCATATTCTCTAGGATTTGAGAAATGTTTAGATCTTGCAGAAGTTTCTTCCCTTCTGCAAAAGGAGGCACTAGAAAAGAGTTATGGTTCTGGAGTCGGAAGGTTTTTACAGCTGTTTATTCATGGTCCTGAAGTTTTCAAGAGGATGGAGACCAGTATAAGATTTCAGCGCCGTAAATGTCTTCGTTTTGAAGACAAAATTCAGGATGAAGATGAATCTTTCTATTCTTGCATCCATTCATCAAGGGGACTGGATGGTCTCCATAGACATGTAAGATGTGTACTTCCTTGTCCCCATACATCCAAGATCGAAGTACCTCGGATTTGTAATTCTGGACCAAGTGCACCAATTCTGAGCTCTTTGCTTAAGCCTGACAACAGCCCCTCAAATATTTACCTGAGTGCTTGCTCTGCTAGTAGGTTGGCTCCATCTGGTGGGGTCAACATTGCTCATCATTTGGATGACCGGACAAAAGAAAGCTACACGGACGGCCTTCGCAAGACACTTCTTTTAGCTTGCAACTTAGGACTGCTGATCAGTTATCAGAAGTCATAACTTATTCCCTGGCTTTTCCAGTCCTAAAGAGGGTAGAGTCCTGCCTGTGAACAGAAGACAGATTCCTCTCCCTTCATGAGTGTTCAGCCAACGACTGGATGAGCTTGCTGGGGAAGGCCGCCTCCTGTTTCTGTCCTTCCTGCTTATTAAAGAGAAGACACTCATATTACACCACTGGGTAAGCCACCTCTCTGGGTCCATCTGCCTCCGCTCAAGGGAACTTTTCAGGACTTATTGAGTTTTCTTACTAGTCTGTTTTCAGTTGCTAAAGTTATGTTTCGTCAGTTGAGTTGGATCAATTATTCACAGATTTTAGCTATTCGCTGGGGGATCTGGTACTCATCCCCCCGCGAATACAAAGGGAACACTGTACTTTGTCCTGGATACCCTCCAGTCTTATGTTTGGGTTATGGTGTTTTTGATGGTTTTTTTATGTAGGTGACTGTTGTTTCTAGTGATTTTATAATGGTAATGTGCCCAGGGCAGGGGGAACATCCATGCCTAAATAGCACTTGGATGGATCTTTTGCTCTAAGGATCTTGCTTATATAGCAGGTGACCCTTGGTTTATATCCACACCTCTGCAAGTTAAGAGAAGCGTCACCAGAGGCAGTGTTCTCCGGTAACAGCTCTTTTAATTGGTAAGGAAACAACAGGCATTGTATCAATGCTAGCAACTTTCTACTTTCAATCCATTACTCCTAATGGTTTGGGATAGATTAGATCCATGAATCTCACCTTTCAATGTGGGAATCAGCTATGTAATTACCTGGTAAGTTACTTGAATAAAAAGGATAATTTTAGAATCTAGATCACAAATAAATTGAGCTCTCTGCTAGTTTGTGTCCTTTCTTCCCTAAAACTGGGTAGGGCGAGTCATCTACACCAAAACCAAAGAATCACTACCATGATATTAAAATTTTAGCTGCCAGTACTTAGAAATTGTTAGCTATGAAATTACTTGGTAAGTATATATAAAACATCATTTTATTATTTTTTAAGTTTTGTCTTATTTTATTTTATTGACTTTTTTTTTTTTTTTTTTTTTTTTTTTTTTTTTTTTTTTTTTTTTGTCCAGTAACATTATATATTTTTCCTTCCATTAATTGTATACTAGATGATTGTGTAAGTTGATTACAGATGTCAAAATTTAAAGTGATACCAGTCATTCTAAGTATGCATTGATGGTGTGATCCTAAGATTTCATGAGAAAATTTATTGGGTTCCTTTATTTTTTAGGTAAAAGCAAGGAGGCCGAAGTGAAGCGCATCAATAAGGAACTGGCAAATATTCGTTCAAAGTTCAAAGGTGATAAGACGTTGGATGGTTACCAAAAAAAGAAATATGTTTGCAAACTCTTGTTCATCTTTCTGCTTGGCCATGATATTGATTTTGGTCATATGGAGGCTGTGAATCTCCTTTCTTCAAACAAATATACAGAAAAGCAAATAGTAAGTTATATTAATTTTGTTGACTTATATTAAGGTGAATTGAAAAGCACCACACTCACCCTTACCGCTCTTCACTGCTTCTAATACATTTTAAAGTGTTCATAGTTTGAATGTATCCCAAGCTTGATGTGGCACTCTCAACTGTATTCTACTATGTTTTTACATACTCCAACTAGAATGATTTAGGCTGTTGATAATTTAGTGCTGCAATTTTTAGTTAGTGCAGAACTACAAAGCCCTTTAGTTAGTGCAGAACTACAAAGCCCTTGTCTTTAATATAACTACGTACAGTACGGTCCCTAATTATGCGGGAATTTGGTCGATCCACGGCCTCGCAGAACTGGAAAATTGCAGATTTTGATACACATACCTTATGGGAATAATTCCATTATGGTCCAGGCAAATGGCAACTTACCCTGTCAAACTTTTTTATACTGCCCATTTTCAGTACTTTTTATGTACGATACTGTAAATTTTTCTAATATGAAATTGTTCTTATGGATATATAAAACATTAAAAAGATTTTAATAACTTGAAAAAGTTTAAAGTTACACCCAGGATGGTAAAAACTCTCACTTGTAAACACTGCATGATACAGTCATTTCCTTTAAAAAACCATTTGGATGGAATTCCTCTTACCTATCCCCTGCTAAAACTTCAAACTCCTCTTTCTGATCCTCCGCTAAGAGTTCTTCTGCTGAAGGAAGGCTATGTGAACCATTTGAGGTTTCAGGGACTGTGTAATTGTTTTCATCTAAGTTTATTTATTCTATGATAAAAAAGAATTTATGAAAATTCAAAATTTGATATGAAATTACAATTTTTTAAAAAGAAATGATAAAAATTCAAAATTCAACATAAAATGACAGTTTCTTGAAAAGTTTAGATCGAACCTACCTCCCTCTCTCTCTCTCTCTCTCTCTCTCCTCCTCTCACTCTCTCCTCCTCTCTCTCTCTCTCTCGTCTCTCTCTCTCTCCTCTCTCTCTCTCTCTCTCAATCACATCTGCTTCTCTGTTAATTACTTTTACTAATCATTTTCATCAAAATCTATTTCAACAATAGAAAAAAATAAATGATCAAATGCCAAAAGTTAGTCAAAAGTTAAGCTAGACAAAAAAATTCTTACTTCATGTTCAGCAATGGCGGATTTCAAGTTGTTAACTGCTGCCAAAATGGAAGTTGCTCTTTCCTTCATCTTTAACTTAAGGACAGGCTGTTTAGTTTTGAGAAAATAGGTCTTCCTCTCTGACTTCTAGGCAGATTCATACGTGATGCGGGTGATCAGAATACGTACACTTCGCAGATCTGAATAATAATACGTATGGTGATGATGATGATGATACCGATCATTCATACACACAGCGCTATGATGTCACAAATGCATGAGGATGAGCCTTCTGTCTTAGCTAATGGCTGAGCAGTTGCAGATCTGAGTAATACGTATGGCAATGATGATACTGAACATTCATACTCACTACGCTATGATGTCACAAATGGCTGAGCAGGAAATCTTTCTCTCAAATTCCCCTCACCCCTTCTCTCAGATACCAACCCCCTCCCCCCCACCGAAAATACTTGAAAAGACTAGATTTGATACGTTCGTGGCGTGTGACTCGGACTTTGACCGGTTTCGCAGATACAGAAAATCTATTTTTGAGAACTAGCCACCACATAAAAGGGGAATCGCACAATTCAAACACGCATACTATTTTGGGACCGGACTCTATATGAATGTTTCCTAAGAAATGTAATTTGTTTTGATAGTTGATTTGCAAGATCATAAACTTGAGTTTATTTTATTTTAAATAGTACATTAAATATTTTTTTTAATTAGTGCTTAAAATATTTTATGTAAGTCAGTACCTCTTTTTCCCATGCATTATGCAAAAAAGTTTGTGGCTCTAATGAGATTTCTGGTACATTCTCAGGCAGGTTGCATTACGAATGCAGTAATTCTTACTTCTGAAATAAGAGTGTTGAATCACATTTTGAGACCATTAGATCTGTAACTGAAAATAGGAACAAGTGGAAGTTAAAGTTGGACAGTCAGGTGTGAAAAGACCAGAGGAAACAAATTAAGTAAAAGGCAGATGGAGTGGAGTGCAATGAATCTGCTCGTATATCATTGGTTTTCATCCCAGACGACTGAGTGTTTAGACATCCAATTGTCTATTCTCTCACGGGCTTGGACCCCCTTCTTTAGAACTCGTTCTTCTAGGAAGGGTGATCAGGTTGTAACGTTAAACTCCCAGCTGGTTTAGGGTTCTTGTACCTCCTTACAAGCATAAGTCATCCTATTGTTAAAACCAAAGGTTTGTTCCGTATATGAACAAATGACAAATTTTTAATCAAATTGTATTTTTCCTAGCTAAAAAAACTTGAGGTCTTAACGTTTACTGCCCACCTGTAGCCGTCCCTCTCTCTTCTCATGGGTTGGGGGAAAGACGGGCGTGTCATGGGGTTCTATGCCTAGTCGGTGACCAGCTTCCACCTCATATGTGCATGAGTTGCCAGATGCCACAGATTCCTTGCTTTACAATCTTTTATTGTTTTTAGCAGGTTTCCAGCTGATGCAAGAATATTATCCAATCCTATTGTTAAGACCTCAGGTTTGTTAGCTATGATAAGTACAAATTGGTTAAAAATTTGTCATTTTAGGCTAATGTCAGACACATTTTTCCTATTTTTTCTTTCCCTAAAGACTTATGTTCCTGTTGTCCTCGCCCCTTCAAAGTGCTTCAGTGGGCCGCATAGTTTTTCCAATGGGTGTCTTGTCCCAGCTGTTGGTTGTTATGGGGGAGGACTTGCGTTTGTTACATAGCTCTTGGCTGAGAATTTTCTTTGAAAGGATTCTACTGCTTTGACCTGTTCTTCTGAAGATTTTTTCAGTCCTAATGGCCAATGGCTTTCAAGTTTTGCTGCCAGCAGATTGTATCTCTGCCTTTATTACTTTCATCCATCGCTTTCTTCAGTCACTGAAATCGGACCTAAGTCATGCACTACAGGTTAAGGGATTCTAATTGTTCATCTTCCTCCTCCATCTCATGTCCCTTAAGATACATGTTGGTGTTTTTCCTGAAACATCCACCTTGATACTGTAGATGTTTGGCATGTGTAATAATCTGGGGTTGTTTTCTGTTGCATCCAATTTTGAGGTCTTCATTGGGCTTCTGTGCATTATCTTCAAGAATTGGATTTGTTTCTGGGTCTTATATTTATTCAGAGGATATGTTATCATCATGCTTTAATTGGGATTCATGGTAATTATGTAAATACTATTGTGAATGGTCTTTGTTGAACAAGCATTGTTTTTACAAAAAGAGGTTTTTATACAAACCTATTAATCACTATCTCCTCCCTCTCCCTCACACTTGAAGATGGAGGTTGGCACAAATGAATGAGAACCATGAGTTGGGGGACAATGGTATGTGAGCTTGGCATTTGTTTTGATACTTACAGGTTCTTGCAACTTTGAAGTTGGTGTGGCTGGGTCCATTTCATTTGGAATGGAGCTAATTATAATGAATGGGTTTCTATTTACTATTTAAAAAACATAGTACATATTTAAGTCATATTGCTTATTTATAGTTCTTTTTCATTTCAGGGCTACTTGTTCATTTCTGTGTTAGTAAATACAAACAGTGACCTCATCAAACTTATAGTGCAAAGTATCAAGAATGACCTGGGCTCACGTAATCCTGTCCATGTTAACCTTGCTCTTCAGTGCATTGCCAACATTGGCTCCAAGGAAATGGCTGATGCCTTTGGCAACGATATCCCCAAATTGCTTGTATCAGGGTAAGTCTCACTTCTTGTATGCTGTTAACTCATCAAATTTTACTGTGCTTTGCTGTCATCGTGGTCTTTGCGTTTTTCTTGTCAAGAAAGCAAATATGTTTTTCTTACTGTAATAAAGATAATTCAAATTCTCTTCCTATCCTATTTCAGTGAAACTATAGATGTAGTAAAGCAGTCAGCTGCCTTGTGTCTCCTTCGTCTGTTCCGAACCACACAAGAAATTATTCCTGGTGGTGAATGGACATCACGGATTATTCATCTGTTGAATGATCAGCATATGGGTGTCGTGACAGCTGCATGCTCACTCATTGAGGCTCTAGTTAAAAAGAACCCAGATGAATACAAAGGCTGTGTATCATTAGCAGTCTCTCGTTTGTCTAGAGTAAGCTATAAGATGTTATTTATTAAAATAAGTTTTTTCTTTTAGGTAGTCTTTTATTATTTAAGTCTCCTTTCTAAATAGTAGTCCTTCACTGAAATGAATCATTGTACATATGGATATAATTTTCAGAGCTTTTTGACATAGAGTATCATGTATAATCATTTTATGATTGCAGATAGTAACTGCTAGTTACACAGATCTTCAAGACTACACTTACTACTTTGTTCCTGCTCCTTGGCTGTCGGTCAAACTCCTGCGTCTTCTTCAGCATTACCCACCTCCAGAGGATCCAGGTGTCAGAGGTCGTCTGAATGAATGTCTAGATACAATTTTGAATAAGGCTCAGGAACCACCCAAATCTAAAAAGGTCTGATTTTTAGGTTTCATATGATAACATTCAATTGTACATGTATTTCTGTGCTGCAATATATCTTTTATCTGTGGAGGAATATAAAATTTTAATTTTATATAAGTAACTTATCAAAGTAATTACATTGCTACTAGTCCCTGATAATTGCTGCAGCTTAGTTTAAAAATTCACAGTAGCATGCTTTTATTTGTTGTAGGAAACTATCGCCACTCACTTCCGGGAAAGAATAGGTACAAACTGGCTTAAGATTCCAATTCATTCCTGCCACTCTGCAACTGAAAATCAGTTGTTGGGCAGCTTTGGTTTGGTTTTCACCTGTGTCATGCCTTTCGCCAGCTCGGTGTGAAGTACCTTTTTTGATTTGGTAGTGCTAATTTCATTTAGCTTATTTTGGATTTGACACTGATTTTGACTTAATCTGTTGGACTCTAGTTCACAGTATTACAGCAAAGGATGAGGACTGCTAAATATGACTCGCAATACAGGCAGCCCCTGGTTATCAGCTTTTCAGTTTTGAATATATATTCGTAGCTGGAGTTTACAGCACCGTTGTTTGGTTATTGGCTGCTTAAACGCCATGAGTCCCTCATAGAATACAGACTTAGCGAATATGCATCTTTTCCATGGATCTTTTAAAAAGTTATGCTTTACTTCATTGTATCCAATAATATTGTACGCATGTACAGTTTAACCTCGTTTTCATACGCCACTCTTTTTGTACATTTCAGTTGTCATAGACTTTTTTCCTACAAAATCTTGTCTCAATTATCGTAAGTTTCCTCGGTTTTCGTACACTTGGAAACACACTATTTGGCGGCCAGCACGTGACCAGGCCCTGTATCAAACCCCCCAAACAAAGCACGTACCAAATCATGGCGCCAGAGAGCACTTTCATTCCAGTGATGTGCATCATGCAGTGACAGCGCAACCTTTACCTGGATTTTCTCCTATGTCTGAGATTCTGTCGGTACCGCTTACACCTGGCCAGTCTGTAACTCCTAGGAAGCATATGATGCTTAGTTCAAAGCATACTTTACTGCTTTTATAGTTGGACTAGGCTGTATTAAGTTCTTCAGCTGTCTAGGATACTTCTTTGGACCCAATCAGTCAAGAACTTGACAGCATTTTGGATCGTCTGAAGAAATCTCTTGCTGCTTCTCAGGAGTCTCCTATTTTACCTCCTCCATTTTTGTCAGAGGAAGACGAGGTTAACATTAAAGGTCAACCAATTCTGCCTACACTTTGCTGCTGAAGTACTTTTTATTTAGTTGTGTGTCATTTTTCTTCCTAGCAACACACTCTTCACGAGGTTCAGCCGTTATGAGGAGGCAGGCTTTAGGCGTTGCTAGTCTACCGAGGATGGTCCTCTCCTGTTCATCTAGGAAGGCCCTGTCTACCATTGACGGTTGTCAGAGAAGAGGAGTGCTGGTAAGCTGGCATTTAGTGCTTCCCCCCTTAACACCTTTCTAAGGTACCTATATTACGCCACAGGTGAAGTTCCATCCGTGGGAGTCTGTCTCCTCCAACTGTGTCTGTTGTCCTAAAGTCATCGGGGTGTTGGAGACCTGTCCTGGACATCAGTGCCCTGAATTACTTCATGTAGACATTCAAATTCAAGATGGAGACAAGCCCAGTCCTGTCCTCCATTTGCTAAGGGGACTGGATGTTGTTGATAGATATGCAAGATGCATACTTACATTCCAGGTCACCCATCATCAAGAAAGTAAGGCAGCCCTCAGTTATCGGCAATTCGGTTTTATGGCGCCGAGGCGCCAAAATCCTGTTATCAGCGATTTTCATTTATCATTAAGCCATCAGAACGGAACGCCCGCTGATAACTGGGGACTGCCTGTGTCTAAGATTTGTTTTACAGGATAGGGTTTTCCAATTTCGGGCTCCCTAATTTGGCCCCTCAAGTCTTCGCCAGAGTGCTGGCGCCTCTGGCGAAGTGGCTTCATTTATTGGGGATAATCATATGCCTTTACCTCAATGACTGGCTCCTATGCTCCCACACTAAGTCTTGTTGCATGGAGGACCTTCAGGAAACTCTTCGACTTCTCCAAGAACTGAGCCTGTCAATTATCTATTTAAGGGTGAGGATTGACGCTCGGGCTTTTTGGGCTTATCCTTCCCAGAAAAGTACCTGTCTTGCCTTCAATTAGTCCAGAAATTCCTCTCTCCAGTCCTGCTCTGCAAATCAATGGACAATTCTCCTGGGTACGATCTTGTCCATAGAGAAATTTGTTCCTTTAGGAAGACATCACTCAAGACCTCTCCAATTCTTCCTAAAGGCTAACTGATGCAGGAAGACACTGACTCCTTTGTCTTCTCAATCCCAATCACAGCTGAAATCAAGACCTTTGGTGATGGCCCGCAGAAGGGATATTTGCAGTGGGGAAGGCATTGCTCCCATTGAACCCAGACCTCTCCTTGTTCTCCGATGCTTCAAATCTTGGAGGGAGCATGTCTTCAACAGTGGGAAGTGACAGGGAAGTGGTCTCAAGAGGGGAAAATGTTACACATCAATATCAAAGAATTAAAGGGTGTTCACCTGCCACTGCAAAGTTTTGTGACAGTAATGTACGACAAGACAGTCATACATTGCAACAATGTGACAGCATACATAAAGAATCAGGAAGTACACTTTTGTTCTCCCTGTGTGAGGCATTCAAGGACTTTTTGCTTTGTTTAAAGTGAAAGCTAATGAGGTGAGAGTAGTGGCTACCTCATTAGCATTTAAATGTAATATGTCACTTTCCACGATTATTTAGTCTTCATTTTGGAAATTTAAATCTTTGTTTGCATCACGTTATTTAAAAGATGTAGAAACTGTTATGAAGACTGTAGTTTGTTAGGACTGATTTGTGTAGCTGGGATGGTATTAAGGAGGAAGGGTAGGAGTATATCTTCTCTCTCTCTATCTCCTCGCCTTGGCTCAGGTGATCGAGTTGTGAGAAGGCCTGGGGGGTACAGTGTACCTGGAGTACCCGCCAGTCTTTTGCTCTGTATTTGGTTGGGTGTTGCTTTTTATGGAAGGTGTAGCTAAAACATATCTGGTTAGTTTTAATTGTGTGCCCAGGGCAAGGGCTTTATTTGTTTTGATGGTTGGGCAACCATCGGAGCACTCCTCGGTGTTGCAAAGCCCCCCACGCTAGAGGCCTTACTGCTGTGCCACAACAGGTTGAGATGGGCAATGTCCAGAGGCATTATCCTCCTCCTGTAGCTTTCTCACCTTTTAAGGTTACAAACAAGCATTTCACTATTACTGGCTAACTTTCTATTTAAAAATTCCTTTCTATTACAAGTAATTTTGAATATGTATTTTCTTTAGTCCATGTTTCCCACCCCCTTTCAGTGTGGGAATCAGCATGTAATTTAGTACTTGGTAAGTTAGTACTTATATAAATAGGACATTTTCATAATAAAATAAGATTTTATGCATACTTACCAAGTAATTACATGATCAGAGCCCCCTTCCTCCCCTCACATGGACATAGAGCATGAACAAATTGAGTACTTCAGCCGGTTTGTACCTACTTTTTCCCAGAAGTGGGCGGGGCTGGTTACCTACACAAACAAAAGAGCTGACCCAACTATTAAGGACTAATAGCAATGTAATTATGTGGTAAATATATATGAAATTTTATATTGTAAAATGTCATGTTAATTAAATTAAATTGATAATTAAGAGGAAATAATCCCTTGGCACAGCAAACAGATCTTTTATATCTAAATAGCTTTTTTGACCTTCATTTTTATCAAGCTTTATTTATTTTTTATTTTTTCTTCTACAGGTTCAACACTCCAATGCCAAAAATGCTGTATTGTTTGAAGCAATTAGTATAATCATCCATTCTGACAGGTAAATTTTGAATTTGCAATACCTGTTATGTTAATATGCATTATTGAGAGATATTTTATGAAAAACTTTTTATTTTATGAAAAACTTCATGTGGTGCACTGTGTATTTATTCACTGTTAGGTTTCCTAAAGTTTGACATCCTTGTTTCAGTGAACCTAACCTATTAGTTCGTGGTTGTAATCAGCTGGGTCAGTTCTTATCCCATAGAGAAACCAATTTGAGGTATTTAGCCCTGGAGACCATGTGCCTCTTGGCTACCTCAGAATTTTCTCATGAAGCAGTCAAGAAACATCAAGAAACTGTTATCAATGCCCTAAAGGTACGTGCTGTATTGTTGAAGTGACAAGATCTAGCCATTAATATTTTACTCTCCTTATGGTTCTTAATGCCTAAAATTATCTTGAATGAGGTCAGACGTTGTGCTTAGTATTGTGACCTTAATATGTATCATGAACAATTTATATATACTTATAGTTAGTTAGTATTATCATATTTACTTGTGTTTCAAAACTTGTCTTTGTTCTTCAGTTTTTTCCGCGGAACAAACCTTCGGTCTTAACAATAGGATAAATCTTCTGGCACCAGCTGGAAACTGGTTAAAAACGATAAAAGATTGTAAATGCTAGGAATCTGTAGCATCTAGCATCTGATACATAGTTAAGGTGGAAGCGAGTCAGAGACCTTGGTTGAACCTAGTGACGTATCAGTCTATCTTCAACTGCCTTAGAGAGCAAACATTCACACTTCCTCTAGGAAAATGCAACTTGCAGTAGATGTGCTTCCAGACCCTGGTAGTTGTGACGCCAGACAACTCGCAATCAATCGATCAATCCTATTACCTCGTCATCAGCTGTTTTATGTACAGTAATACCCCAAATTATGCAAGGTTAGGTTCCATACCCCTTTGTGCAAGGGGAATTTTTGTGCAAATTGGGCATGTTCTCTATAATTGCTTACTTCTAGAGTTTGAACACCAAATATAAGCCTAATCAGCTCCCTAAGTATTAAGCTAACTTTTAAATGAAATTAAAGTTACTGTAATTTCATTTAAAAGTTAGCTTAATACGTTACCCTTAAAAAAAAAAAGAAATAAATGATTGGTAAAAATATAGGTGTGTGAAAATTACATACATACAATGTATTTCTCTCTTCTTTCTCCCTTCCAACCAACTGATCTATTTTTAGAAGTCTTCTCAACCACTTTCAAGAAATTCTTTATTCTGTCTCTCTCTTTGTTCTGAAATTCCTTTTGTTCATACACGAAACAAACCTTCGGTCTTAACATTAGGATTTACTAGCGCCAAGCTGGAAACCGGGAGAATTAAAATTACACTTGTGAGATCCAGGGACTAATGGCATCTATACCAGGTCACGGGGCATGTATACCCAGAATGCCCACGGCTACCTGTGACCCACCAGTTATTTTCCTACCGCCTTTAAGATAAAGACGTGTTACTGTCTATCTGATTTAAAGCCGGTTTTTTCAGTTTGCCCGTTCTTTATCCATTTCATTTTTTATTTTTCATTCCTTTTCTTTCTCCAAGTGTGATCAGTGTGTGTTAAGAGTGTATACGTGGTATGATGGAGAATTTTGCCTCAACATCGGGATCGTCTACCGTTTCGAAGAGGAGACAAAGGAAATGCCCAGGAGTCGGTGGCTTTCCATGTTCTAGGTTCCTAACTTCGGTGTCGACGGATCCTCATCCAACGTGTAGTAGGTGCAGGGAAAACGTATGTACGGTTACTAATCCGTGTTCTGTTTGTCGTGGTTGGTTGGTGGAACAGTGGAAGAAGTTCTATGGGAAAAGCCAATACAAAAGGAAGGTGGTGACGCCATCTTTGGATGACCAAACCTTACCGGCTTTTTTTGTATCGGCAATAAACCAGGCTGCTCCATATGTTTCTCCACCTGCTTTTGATTTGTCTCATACCCCTTCGGTTTCTCCTAGCGGTTCTGTATCGGAAACGTCAGGAGGGGCCTTGGGTAATCTTATGAATAATATGCACTCTCCTTTGTTCCCAGCAAGTAGAGGGGGAGATCCGCCATCTTTGTTCCAGGCTCCTGCTTCTCAGGCGCATAGGTTAGATGGTACGTGGTCAGCGCTAGGCCTACCAGGCGTACCAACCTTGGATGGTCTGCTTGCGCATTATATGACGTCACGGTTCCAGCAGGGTCCGGCAGCGCTGAATGTTCCTCATCCCCCGGGCTTGCAATTTATGGGAATTAATGCCGCGGCTTAACCATCCCACTCAGTGTTTACAGCGATGCAGAATGTGGGAGGTAGTTTGGCAGCAAACGAGCGGTTGCCAGCAGAAACCTCTCAGTCTCTCCCTACGAGAGGGATGATGTCATAACATACGTCACACTCCGATATGGCAGGCGTGATGACGTCACAGACCGATTCTCGGCCTTTTTCGCTGCACCCAGACGCTAATACGCCTTCTGACCCGTCAATGCAAACTGTAATGCAGAAATTACAGGATATAGAGAAGAGAATGAATAAGAGAGACAAAAAGAAAAAGTGTGATTCGCCTTCTTCGTCTTCTTCCTCTAGTTCGGCGTCATCGCTAAGTCCGATAACGTCACGGCGAGCACCAGTCAAGCGTTGGAGGAGGATTCGGGAGTTCCTGGCAGATCCTCGGGCTAAGAGGAGAAGAATCAATTCTTCCTCATCTTCGGACCAAGACTGTCATTTCCAAGTCAGCAGGAAGGTCGGGAAGTCAGTGGCTATTAAGCACAAGGTTGGCAGACGAAGCCGTTCGCAAGAATCCGAACAAGCGAGAGAGGTGACGGCCGGCAGGCTAGCGGCCGAGGCGGAGTTGCCAGTTCAGATCGCAAAAACTGCGATACCTCTGGTAAAATCGACGTTGGCAGCGAAAGGTGCAGCAGAGGATGGAATGCAGGTCCCAGTTTCGCCCGTAAGGCCGTTCAAAATACGTACGAAGGACGATAAGGCTCCTATTAAAAGTACGAAAAATAGAGAGTTGGCAACCTCGGCGGATACGTTCGTGGAAGGCAGTGTCCGTCTGGATAGAAGGTCGAGGCCGGGCTCACCGACGCTCGAAAACGATGCCAATACTAATAGAGACGAACTTATATCTGTCTTAAGGGAGCCTTCATCTTGGAGATCTAGACGAGATTCTCGCTCTAGATCCGCGAGCAGAGAAAAGAGTGAGACGTTCTCGTTCCCCTGCTGACTATCCGGGATCGAGCCAACAGCGGCCAGCAAAGATCAAAGAGACCGCGGCCGTAGGGGCAGGCGGCCGTGGAATTCCGGGCCGTCTGTCAGAAGATAGAGGCGAGACAACATCCCTTGTGACGGAGAATGGTACACTAGAGCCAGAGGAAGGAGAAAACCAAGAGTTTCTGGCCTCGTATGCAGAGGTGATTGATTTGATTCGTCAATTCAATGACCTTTCGGAGAAGACAGAAACACCGGCCAGTATGCTTCCTCCTGGAATTGACATGGCATTTGGACTAAAGAGGGATACCAAGGTGTCGTATGAATTGCCTTGTTCGAGTCATGCAGAATCGGTCTTGCAACACGTAAACGCAAAGATTGCAGGGAGGGATAATTCCTTAAGATCTAATAGATCATTTAAATTTATTCCCCCTCCAATGATAAAGCAAAGGAAATATTATACGACACCGAAGGTCCCTTTGCTGTCTAGACAAATGAACCCTAATGTTGTAAGGTTAAGGCCTGGATTAACCTTGGATCAGGTTAAAATGGAGTGCCCTTCGATGACGTACCAAGAGGCTGCTACGTTAGAAGCAACAGCTTCTTCTGTCTTTCAGGCTGCTTCTTGGTTAGACCTTTGGTCAACAGCAGTGGCGAAAATTGCATCCTCGGAAGCAACAAGAAAAGTAGTGGATGAACCATTGTTCATTAGATTACTACAGTCAGGTTCCAAGGCGATTGCGTACCTGACAAACGTAAGTGCCAATGTTTGGGCAAATATCCTGCTAATGAGGAGAGATGCAGCGTTGGCTAGACTCCGCAATGTGGATTTGGATTCCCTGTTAACAATGAGGAATGGGGATATCTTGGAATCGCAACTGCTGTTGCCAGAGGTCATACTGGAAGAGGCGATAGATAGAAGAAGGATGGACACTAACGATAGGTTGGTGCAACAGGCAGTTAGGAAAACGTCTAACAGTCAAACTACTCCTTTGGAGGGAAGACAACAGCAGATGTCTCGGAAGAAGACAGTGAGACATAGTATCCCTAATAGAGTCACAAGTGCCTCTTCCCCAAAGAGGATAACTCATCGGCCCTTTCACAATAGAAACAACAGAGGAAGAGGGAGAGGCTCAAGAAGATAGGATGGGCGCCTCCCATCACTCGGCCACACCAGTGGGGGGTTGCCTGACAAATCACTGGAAGGTGTGGCAGGAACTAGGGGCAGAGCAGTGGGTGGTGGATGTTCTCAGGATCGGGTATTTGATCCTGTTCGAGGTAACCCCGCCCCTGACAGATCAACCATTACCCCACGTCACTTATGCCCACAAATCTCAGAAGGCCACTATTCTCGCAGGACGAAGTGAAGAAGATGATGGAAAAAAAAGGAGCTGTGCAACAAGTATGCAGTGCGGCAAAAGGCTTCTACAGCAGGATTTTCCTGGTACCCAAAGCCAACGGGGAGTGGAGGACAGTAATAGACCTGTCAACGCTGAATCTGTTTATAAGGAAAAACCAGTTTCAAGATGGAAACTCCGAAAACGGTTCTACAAGCAGTCAGAATCGGAGACTTTATGCTGACAGTCGATCTAAAGGACGCATACTTTCAGATACCAGTCCATCAGTCTTCAAGGAAATTTCTCCGCTTCAGTCTTGCAGGGAAAGCTTTAGAATTCAAGGTCCTGTGCTTCGGATTGACAACGTCTCCTCAAGTTTTTACAAGAGTGTTCACCCTCGTGTCGGCGTGGGCGCATGCTCAGGGATCAGGCTAATAAGATATCTGGACGATTGGCTGGTGATAGCAAAGTCCAGGGAGAAATTACTCAGGGACAGGGCGGCCCTCCTGCAGCTTTGTCACAGCCTAGGTATTGTGGTGATTCAGGAGAAGTCGCAGTTGGATCCAAGTCAACGTTTGGAATATCTGGGAATGGTGATAGACACAACACAAGCCAAAGTATTCACGACAGACCAAAGAGTAGAGAAATGCAAACAAGTGGTGAATGCCTTTCTGGGAAAACAGACACAGCCAGCAAGACAGTGGCAGGTGGTGCTGGGAATCCTAACCTCCCTGGAGAAGCTAGTACCACAAGGAAGGCTACACCTTCGGTCCCTACAATGGAGGATGAAGGAGTTTTGGTCACCAACAGTAGATCACCCGTACGAGCAAATTCCCTTGTTGGCAGAAGTGAGGAAAGACTTGCTGTGGTGGGTGAACGACGACAATCTGACAGTGGGTGTCCCCCTTCAACAATCCTCCCCAGACCTCTTGCTGTTCTCGGATGGCGTCCACTAGAAGGCTGGGGAGCCGGCCCATATGGAGGAGTTGATGGTGTCAGCAAAATGGAGTTGCAAGGACAGAGAACTCCATATAAACGTGCTGGAGTTGAAAGCAGCTTTCGTGGCTCTCACAGGAATTCAGGGAGAGAGTAAAGGGACACTCAGTGGTATTGATGTCAGACAACACCACAGTAGTAGCTTATATAAACAAGCAAGGAGGCCTAGTTTCTCGGCAGTTACATGTGATGACAGTTCAACTTCACCAGTGGGCTATAGAGAACCTGGTAGACATCAAGGCCAGGTATATTCCGGGAAAAAGAAACATAGTGGCCGACAAGTTGAGCCGCAGGGATCAGATTCTGGGAACGGAGTGGTCCCTGCACCAACAGGTAGTGGACAGGATGCTCATGTTGTGGGAAGGACCGATCATAGACCTATTCGCAACCAGGTACAACAAAAAGTTGGAAGTGTATTGTTCAGTAGTCCCAGACGCAGAGGCAGTAGCAGAAGATGCGCTACAACACCCCTGGGACAATCTGGACGTGTACGCATTTCCTCCATTTTGTCTAATCCGTCAGGTTCTGAACAGGGTAATGCGGTCTCAGAACCTCAAGATGACCCTGGTAGCCCCGTTATGGCCGAAAGCAGAGTGGTTTCCAGACCTACTGGAACTCCTAGTAGATGTGCCAAGAGAGTTACCTCCATGGAGCAACCTTCTGTGTCAGCCGCACGTGGAGAGGTACCACCAGTCGGTGAAGTCCCTATCGCTTCACGGGTGGAGACTGTCAAGTATCTCCTCCGAGCACGAGGGTTTTTCGCAGAAAGCAGCAAACTCAGATGGCAGGTAATATAAAAAATCATCTGCGGACAGTATACCAAGGAAAGTGGTCAGCTTACTGTGATTGGTGTCGTAGAGGGAACTTGTCTCCACTCGGTACCACTATTCAGCATGTTAGCAGACTTTCTGATATATCTCAGAACAGAAAAACATATGTCTGTATCTGCAGTAAAGGGGTACAGGGCGGCTCTAGCCTCAGTCTTACGAATGAAAGGAGTGGACATACCGTCTTCATGGGAATGTTGAGGCCATGCTGATGAGGAGCTTTGAACAGTCATGCCCACCAAAGGAGCTAAAAGTCCCAGATTGGGATCTGACCAAGGTACTGAGTAGTCTGACAAAACCCCCCTACGTACCACTAAGGCAGTCCACGGATAGGAGCCTGACCCTGAAGAGTCTTCTTATTGGCCCTGGCTTCAACCAAAAGGGTGGGGGAGCTACATGGCCTCTCATATCTCATAAAGCACTCGAGAGGTTGGAGATCAATGGTATTTGAGTTTGTCCCAGAATTCGTGGCCAAGACCCAAAATCCAACAATAGTAGACGGCAGATTCGACTCCTTTACCATACCTTCCTTGGCAGACTTTGTAGACAACGACAAAGCTGAAATGCTCCTGTGCCCCGTCAGGGCACTAAGGGAGTACTTAAAGAGAACAAGGCACCTCAGGCCGGGGTGCCGGAGGTTGTTCGTAAGTACAGGACGGAACAAGAAGGAAGTGTCCAGGAATACAATATCGTTTTGGCTAAGGGAGACGATCAGAGATGCTTATACGGCAGAAGACAGAGGGTCAGATAACCAGGTGGGAGCTAGAGCTCATGACATCAGGGGCGTGAGTGCTTCCCTGGCATTTAAGAAGAACATGTCTGTGGATAGAATTCTGAAAGTTGGTGTGTGGAAACGCCAAACAACTTTCACCTCATTTTATTTTTTTGAAAAGATGTTGCCCATAGATCCTTGGACACCTTTTCCTTGGGTCCAGTGGTGGCGGCCCAACAACAGATATAGTTCATCCAGTGCCCCTGGCGGGTCAGTTTGCGTCTAGTCTAAGATGAAGGTATGAAAGTAGAATGAATGGGATGACTGGTCTTTTTTCTTTACTACTTTCTTCCTACTCCTTTAACTACGGGCAATATGAAGGAGAATACCGTCATGTGCTGGAACGGACTAGATGCAGGTGACGTGGTCAGCCATACTGTGAGGCTATCTTAGGTGATGATATACTTTTCAGTAGCAACACACCCCTCTGGATAGGGAAAAGAGGGGTGAAGGTGGAATTCAGTTGCAAGGGACAAGAGTAAACAGTAGAATGGTATCTACACCCATTGGGAGAAAACCAATAGATCCGCTTATATCTTTGGTACCTAGGTTCATTGTCCATTCTCTTAGAATTTCCCTATATATTCGGAAATGGATAAGGTGGCAAACTCCCAGTCAGTTGTAGAGACTTACCTCCCTCCAATAGTAAGTCTATCCTAATGTTAAGACCGAAGGTTTGTTTCGTGTATGAACAAATACCAAATTTGTAACTAATTTGTATTTTTCATAACTAACAAACCTGAGGTCTTAACAGTTAAAGGCCCACCTCGAACCACCCCTCTAGCAGTCTAAACTGGGTTAGAAATATAACTGGTGGGTCACAGGTAGCCGTGGGCATTCTGGGTATACATGCCCCGTGACCTGGTATAGATGCCATTAGTCCCTGGATCTCACAAGTGTAATTTTAATTCTACCGGTTTCCAGCTTGGCGCTAGTAAATCCTAATGTTAAGACCTCAGGTTTGTTAGTTATGAAAAATACAAATTAGTTACAAATTTGGTATTTCATGAACAAGCAGTGCTTTTTATGTGGACTAATACAACTCTTAGTTATGTCTATGTTTTAGAAAAGTGCATTCACAGTTTTAGACGGTTGAGTTAAAAATAGCTCAATTAAAATTCATCTACCACTAACTACGAATGAGAGAGAGAGACATGGAGAGAGAAAAAGAGTTGTGTTTGTGTGCATTAAGCTAATTTTAAAACTAATTTAAAGTTACTGTAATGTCAGTTAGCTTAGTACAGAGCGCACACACACACACACACACACACACACACACACACACACACACACACACACACACACACACCCCGCTAATCTGCAACATTCCCCTCCATTCACAGTCACATTGCTTGACATATTTGACAGCTCTGGGCTTCGAACTTATTTTGTAATTATTATTATTAATAAATACATACATGTACTATAAAAATTCTCTCATCTCAATAAGTGAGAGATAGAGAAGAGTTGTTCTTAAGTGAATTGGAAAGGTTATTTCTTTAAAATACTATCACATATGAATTTTTTAATTACAGTAATATTATTATTCAGTAATATTATTATTATTAAGATTTTAAAATTTTAATAAATAGTATAGACAATCCCCAGATTACAACGGGGTTTTCATTCCCGGCAGGTGGATGTAAGCCGAAAATCGTCTTAATCCGAATCATCATAATTATAATGGGAATGAATAGCGCTGTTACATTGCCGTAAGCAATGTAAGTCCGAGTTACAGTGCCGAAAAGTAGGTCAGAACGCTGTCAATCCACTTAGGGTGCTGAAAAATTGTGGTTAACAGTGCCATGAGGCAAGTGCCTTAAGTCTGAAACAACGTAACCTGAACCTGTCGTAACCCAGGGACTGCCTTTACATAACATGTACCATAAAAATTCTCTCATCTTAGTAACAGAGAGAGAATTATTATTTTTATTATTTTATATGTATTTAATTGACACAACAGCTTGAAAACTTAAAAATTACATTAGAAAATTAAACACTTTCGCAGGGTTTCTCTAGGATTTGATGTTGTTACGTTTACGTGCCTGTGAAGTGCTCATGTATGATAGTTAGGTTCCAATGAAAAATTCGCACAACTTGAATCATGTTAGATTGAAGTATTACTGTATAATGCTGCCCCCATCTCTCTCAGGGAATATTGGCCCTTCAGGGAGAGAGGGGCCAGCTCCAGCTTGGTCCTTAGTCAGCAATTTCATAATTTGAAATATTGTGGGGGATATATTGAAACTTTGTTATGACATTTCAGTGCGTCGTATCATCATAGGACATCTCTGATGAGTAGCATACTGAACTTTTGTCATCATAGAGAATCTCCTCATAGGATGTCTCCTCTGTTGAAGATGTACATTCCTTTGGCAGCGCAAGGACATCTCTTCTGTCTGCAGTGCAATTCTTTTGACAGTGCACAAGTTGACAGTACGATATTTTGAACGTATCTGCATAGAATATTAACAGACATCCCCTTTGGGTTATCCTATTGTCTTCTCTGTCTTCTTGGAGAAGACCCATGTTAGACCTCTTCGCTACACTGTTCATGGTCCCAGATCTGTTTGCTGGGGTGGAGGACACTCTTCTGCATACTGGGAACAACATGGGAGGTTATGCATTTCTTCTGTTCTACCTGTTCCGTCATGTCCTGAACAGTGTTGGCTTCCAAGGTCTTAGGATGACCCTAGTAGCTCCTTGTGGCCCCAAACAGAGTTGTTTCAGGGTCTTTTTCTTGTCTCTTAGCAGTGCCGAGAGAGAGTCCACCTTACCACAACCTTCTCTGCCAAGCTCCTTTGGAGAGATTATGATCTTTGTCTCCATGTCTGGAGTCTGTCCAATATCTCTTTCGAGCAAGAGGTCTTTCTTGCAGAGCAGCGCCTCAGATGTAAGGCTACTTCAGAGGATCTCTGTCAGCCGTATATAAGATGAGTTGGCGGCTTTGATTGGTGTTACCATAGGGATTTCTCTCCACTCAAGAGTTTCCGTTCAGTAGATAAAAATCTTCTGGATCTTTTTCAGAAAGGGAAATTCTTTCTTTTTAAAATTGCAAGGACTACATGGCTTCCTTATGATTAGTTCTTCATCTGAAAAATGTGGACATCTCTTCACCGTGGGCATTTGCTTTGTGATTCAATAGCTTTGAGCAGTCTCATTCACCTAGGGAACTTAGACCACTTACATGGGACCTTACTGGTACCGAGTAGTCTCACTCGAGCTTCAGTTCAGCCCATGCGTCAATCGTCTTAGAGGAAACTGACTTTGGAAACAGTTTTCCTTCTGACCTTGCCTTCCTTGGAAGAGTTGGAGAGCTCCATGGTCAAGATTATGACGTAAACTCACAAGGGGTTGGGGTCAGTGGCTTTCAAATGATTTGTCCCGGAATTCATGGTTAAAAGACCCAGAATCGCTATGTTCATGATGACAGAATTACCTAATTTTTCATTCTTACAGTGTGGCGTTTACCAGCAATCTCCAAGAGTTTCTGTTTTGCCCCATCAGAGCACTGCGTTATCATCGAAAAGACTCGTCACCTAGAACCTAGGTGTCGTAGACTTTAACACAGGCCAGGCCAAGAAAGAGGTTTCCTAGAATACCCTTTCCTTTAACTACGTGAAATGATTAGGCAAACCTACTCTTCATCGTTAAGTTTTCACCATTTCTGTGCATGCAGAAGCACATGACATCAGGGGAATAGGTTTCCCCCTGGCATTTAAGAACATACTTGTTCATAGAATTTTGAATGCTGGTTTGTAACTGCATTAACCACTTGCACTTTCTTCTACCTGAAGGATGTTGCCCACAAGTCTTTTGACACTTTTTCCTTAGGTCCAAGGGTGGTTGATCAACACGTGTAACTCATCCAGTGCCCCTGGCAGAAAAGTTTGTATCTTGCCTAAGATACTGTGTGGAGTAGAGAATGAGTGAGATGACTGGTCTCTTTATCTTTCCCTTTTCTCCTTTCTTCAATCCTTAGGGTGTTTTGAAGAATAGACTAATCATACACTGGAACTGGGTTGCTGGAGGTTAGCATTACAGCCATACTGTTACAGCACTTTTTGTGTCAATACAACATACAAATCTGTTTCTCATAGCTGCAACTCCTTTCTCCAGCAAGGGCAGTGAGGGTTGGTGACAAACCAGTGTTTTGTGGCTAACATGGTTTTTTGCTTGAACAGATATACAGGCGGCCCTTGTTTAGCGTCGGGTTCCATTCCTGGCTGCCAACGCTAAGTGATTTTCGATACTAAGCGATTTTAAACCTTACGGCCGCCACACACCTTTCGAAATTTTAGACCAGTCAAACGGCGCCGTAATCCTGCAATGGCGCAATAAAAGTAAAATTATATTTATGTAGTATAGTACAATAGAATTTACTGTACAGTAGTACTGTACAGTACATTATAGTATTATAAATAGTACTGTAAAGTGAAAAAAGCCGAGCTTTAATTATTTGGGTTCTAGAGTACGTAAAGATATAATAAGGTTTTATACAGCTGTACAGGTAGATGTAGTGTTCAAGTTACGATAGTTCGTCTTACAATAATCCGATTTTATGAGAGACCAAATTACAATAGCCTAACCTTATCCCATCTTCTAGTTACATAAGTTCAAAAACTGCATAAGAGAATGATAAGATTATGATTTTAACGTTATACTCGTTGCGTAAACATGTACAGCCATGAACAACCGAACGAGAAACTACTTTTTTTTTTTTTTTTTTTTTGTAAGTACAACTAAATTTGATAACATCCGTTTGGCTTCTTTTCAATCATGGTACTGTAGTACACTATTACCGTAGTTGTTATAAATGACATTATGTAGACTAGAACTGAGATATCTTAATCTTATAACTTTATTCGCTATAGATCAAAGATCAAACTGTTCAAGCTGCTAATGACTATTATCATGCATCAGCAACAAGGATAAAACTCCAGTAAACGTATGCCATCAAACACAACTGTAGATATTGTGATAAAATCATTTTAATCAAAACTACTGTGCTTGAAAGAACACATTTTACTGTTGGTTTCATGCCAATATAAGATAAATAACTTTAAGTTCGTATTACGATGATATAAAGAAAAATTGCGTATGGAATCACATAATTTTTTTGCGCAATAAAAATTGCCGCCAGCGTTATCTGTTAAAAAAAAAATTGGTTCACAATCACGAGACATATTCAATTCATATTTCCTCCTAAAAACACATCGTATAAGGAAAAATAACCTTGTCTCATATAGGTGAAGTATCTAGATATTCGTTCATGCTTAACTAGAAGCAAGAAAATTTGCTCAGAATTGCGTTAAATATGGCGAAACATACTTGTTACGGACCCCTTTATTGGGTCCTGGTGCAGTTCTTTTATTGCACTATTTATATTCTCAGTGATGTTCAAAAATACTCTGCGTAAAATGGTCAGTGGAGACGAAAACAAAAGGGAAAACTCAACAATATTTATTCACAACAAAAATAACATTAAGTCAACCTTGTGACTGAAAAAAGGACCGTTACACTAGTCCTCAAATAATCCCGGTAGGATCCCTAAACGCCTAAGAAAACTAAGCCCTAGATAGAAACATGAGAGAGAACCAAACACAAGAATACGTCTAAACAGGAATATATTCATACAATGGCTGGCCAGGCCAAAACCCAAATATACCTATAACTATAAACGAAAGAAAGAAGGTGAAGGATAAAAGTGAGAAAACACTTAAATTCCTACCTATGAATTACAATATAAACACCAAGGCCGATAGGCCATAAGGACCATCAGAGTCTATAAATATTGTATAGAAAAATAGATATATATATATAAAAAAAAATCAACAAACTCCTCACACAAAACAGGGGAAACTTCAGTCCAAAATAAATTCAAATCGCCTTTTACGGAGGCCGTGATCCAATACATCTCAGCTCTGCAGACGAGGGAGGACATGAATACACAGGTAACCGCAGGTACAGGTGAGTCGGAGAAGGTCCTGCCCGACAACACAAAGGCAAACTCCTACCTGGTATCTGTCTCCCTACTTGACACCTCACGAGCCAGATTGCTCCCTCAGCAGCAGCTTAAGGTGTCCTTGGAGATAGACTGATGACTGCCCAAAGCTCCTCTAGTGCCAGCAGAACACGACGGCACTCAATACCGTAGGGAAATATATATATATCCACTAAGGTGGCAGTACGACGAAGTCGCAGGTGACAAAGTCAACTGCGTCGAATACAGGTCACACGACGTCGCAGGTGACAGAAGTGTACCTGCGAAGGGCAGCTCCAAAAACAAGATTCAATGTTTTCCAATAATCGCCAGCTGCAGAGGTATCAGGGAAGCAAAGGAAGGCCCGAACTAACCTTAGGCCGGGCACCGTCTTTCCAAAAGTCACCTCACAGGAGTCCTGCCGCACTCGAAAAATAAACAAACCACAATCGTTAACACGATAGTTCAAGCAATTAAGTGAGCGGGGAGGAGGCGAGAAACTATAGCGTAAACAAAACACTAAACACTTAACATTAACTGCCTTAAGAAATAATGTACTTAAATCTAGAACAAGGTTGACTTAAATAAATCGGAAAATTACTTTACTTTAATACCGTTCCTCCCGAGAAAAAAAAAAATTTTTTTTTTTTTTTTTTTTATAACAAGAACATAGGACCTGGAAAACAGGAACATTAAGGTCCACCAAAAAAAAAAAAAAAAAAAAAAAAAAAGAAGAAAAAAAAAAAAAAACAAGACAAAAGGTTACTGGCCTGAAAATAAAACTAGACTTAAACAGCAAAGTCAAAACATGGTATATAAACAAAAAAATAAATAACTTAAGTCTAAACAACGACAACAAGAAAAGACTAAACAACCAAATCTCACATAGCATACAAAAACAAATCTGAACAATACAGACAAAACTCGCAAAAATCAAGGAAGGAAACTTACGTATACACACCTCGACTTACAGTGTACAAAAAAAAAAAAAAAAAAAAAAAAAAAAAAAAACCGTTTTTATACAAACCCACCGAGAAAACGAGCAGGGCAGCGTACGAGGGAGGGTAAGGCAAACATATCAAATTCGTGAGAGCGCGTCAGGAATCTTATTTTCAGAGACCCCTTAATGTGTTTAATAACGAGCTTGAATTCCTGAAGCAAGAGAGCCCAACGCAAGATCCTCTGGTTGGCTCCTTTCATACGCTCAATGAAAACAAGCGGGTTATGATCCGTCCAGATCTCTATGGGAAGAGAAAAGTTAGTTACATAAGGTTTGAAATGTATAAGGGTACGGATCAAAGCAAGAGCTTCCTTTTCAATGGTAGAATACCTCCTTATCAGCCACCAATAACTTTCCGACTAAAATAAGATATGGGGTGTACCTCACCTTCATCGTCCCTTTGGAAAAGGACACCACCTATACCCACATCACTGGCATCTACTGCTATGATATAAGGTTTCTGAAAATCTGGGGAAGTCAAAATAGGTTTCGAAATTAGAATGGTTTTAAGCTTATTAAAAGCTTCCTCACACTGATTAGACCAACAAAATTTTTTACCCTTCTCTAAAAGGTTAGTAAGAGGTTGAGCAAGATCAGAGAAATTTCGCACGAAGCGGCGATAATAACCAGACATTCCCAGAACTCTTCTCACCTCTCTAATACTCTACCTGGCCTTTTTAAATTAATAATAGCCTCGAGGTTAGCTTGTTTCGGAGCCACCTGACCCAAACCAACCTCGTGACCCAAATAACAAACCTTTGCCTTGCCAAATTCACACTTTGATAAATTAATAACCAAACCAGCAGACCTAAGGGCCTCAAATACCTTACGCAATCTTACCATATGCGTACTCCAATCATTGCTATATACAACCAAATCATCAATATAAATTTCAGTTCCTTTCAAACCACAAATTACCCTATTATAAGCCTCTGAAAAGTACACGCGGCATTTTTTCATCCCAAATGGCATAACCTTGCATTCATATAAAAACCAAAGGGAGTTACGAATGCCGAGATTTCACGGGCTCGATCAGATAACGGAACCTGCCAATAACCCTTCAGCAAATCTAGTTTCGTAATAAATTTGGCAGAACCTATCTGGTCGAGACAATCATCAATACGTGGCAAAGGAAAAGAGTCATTTTTGGTGTGGGCATTAACCTTTCGATAGTCCACACACATGCGGAACTTCCTGTCAGCTTTTTCAACAAGAACAATAGGGGAACTCCAAGGACTGACTGATGGCGAATGAGGTCGTGCTCAACATATATTTAATCTCCTTTTCGACCAAATCCCTTTTTACAGGATTTAACCGATAAGGACTTTGTTTAACTGGGGAGGCACTACCTACATCTACATCATGGCAAAGAAAATTAGTTCTACCAGGAGAGTCTCGGAATAAATCTGAAAAGGAATAAATTAGATTAAACACATCCTCTCTTTGATGAGGATCCAAATGCTTCAGACCTTCCTGTAAAACTTCTAAATTTTGTATATTAGAAAAAAGAGCATCTGAAGAAACCTGACTCATTAAATCATCCGAATCCCGAGGAGGAAATTCCACAGCTACAGATACTGGCTCAGAGACAACTGTTAAAGGATCAACACTTCTACTATGATACGCTTTCAACCTGTTTACATGAAAAACTTTACACTTCCTGCTTGAACCGGGAGCTTCAATTTCGTAATTCACCTCGGACAATTTCCTCAAAATTTTCCACGGACCCTTATATCTAGGTTCAAGAAAATTGTCTGGGTCCATACTCAAAATCAAAACCAATTCTCCTGGTTCAAAAGAACGGGCTTTAGTGTTCCTGTCAAAGTTAGCCTTCATTTTAGCCTGAGAATAATTCAAATTATCCCGAGCAAACTTCCAAGCACTGAACATTCTCTTTCTCAAATCATCCACAAATTCTCCCATTTTGATATCTCCCCTTCGATTGACCCCTAATACTTCACAAAAAATGTCCAAAGGGCCACAGACTTTGTGTACCCAAAAAATCAGTTCGAAGGGGGAGCTACACCTGTGGAGGCATTGGGATGATTCCTAAGAGCAAACAGTGCGAGCGGCAGTGCTTTGTCCCACTCGCTTCCGTGTTCATAACAAGTTTTTTTTTTCAAAATAGATTTTAATGTCTGGTAAACCTACCTCTCCACCACACCTTGACTCTCCGGATGATACGGAACACTCGTAATGTGCTGAATGGCCAGTTCAGCACACTTACCTCTAAACATTTTACTTGTGAAATTCGTACCGCAATCGGTCTGAATAACACGGGGGAGACCGTACCTGGAAAAGAAAAGAATTCCATTAATTTTCAAAAAACTACTTTAGAGGTTATCCGTCTCAAAGGAAAGCTTCGGGAAATCTAGAGGCTCTATCCATAATTGTTAATAGATAAATATAACCAGACTTAGTTTTCGGCAAAGGACCAACCACATCTATCACCAATTCCGAGAATGGTTCTCCGATCACAGGAATAGGATTTAAAGGAGCCTTAGGAATAATTTGATTTGGTTTTCCCATAACCTGACAAACCTCACATTCGTTCACAAAACGCTTCACAGACGATTTCATTCCAGGCCACCAAAAATAACTTGCTAATTTACGGAAAGTCTTCCATACCCCAAAATGACCTGAAAGGAAATTGTCGTGAGCGAGACTCATTACTGATTCACGGAAATGGGAAGGGACCACAATTTGCTCAATTCGAGAAGCCTTGCTCAGATCATCTGTCGAAGGTCTACTAAATCTGTACAACAAATTATTTATTATACCAAACTGAGGCTTAGTTAGATCATTGATATCACCTAACTCAAAATTAAATTCTGTTTTCTGGGCCTCAATGAAAGCCAAACGATCCCAATCAGGTTTCAGAACATCATTAATAATAATATGACTATCACTACTATCTACAGACCCGGGCCTATCTACATCTACTTCTAAACTACTAAATAATAATTCATCATCAATTGATTCAGCAGCTCTTGCTGTGGCACGGGTTGTTACAGAAACAGGATGGGCATGAACAGACAAAATAGGAAATAATTCCCGACCTTCACTATTGAGCATATCATTTTCCCAAAATACCGTCAATACCAGGTATGGGGAGATTATCGACAACGGCCAACTCAGTAACCCTATCATATCCGGGAAAAGACAACCTGACATCCACCAACGGAGCAGAAACAACAGTGTTCGGGAACCCTCCCAGAACGACTTAATTACCTGAACGCTCTTGTAAACCATTCAAAGTCTCACTCAACACCAGAGACCGAGCTGAACCAGTGTCCCTCAAAAACTTCACATTGATAGTTTTAGATTTATGAATTATTTTACCTGGCCAGACATATTTGTCAAAATCGAGTCACAAATTTTTTTTGCTAGGGGATGAATTATCATTACTATCTACCCTACTGCTAACTACTTCAGTTTTTTCAACCTTATCACTAAAACCAGACCTGTTGGAAATTAATGAAATTGGATTCTGACCATTTCTCTGCAGATACCTCCTATGTGCATTGCACTGGTGCTGGAAATGACCTGGTTTGTCACACCAGAAACATGTTCCTCTACGTCCAGTACCTCTGTTATCATTATACCTGTTATAGTTATTCTTGCCTGAATTAGGCATACCCTTGTTAACAAAGATACGAGGAGGAGGAGGCCCTGCAGAGACTCCACCAACATTTCTGTCACCTGTAAAAGAATGGTCATTATTACCCTTAGGAATATTAGAGACAGACGACGAAATGGTTTCTACTCTCCTTCCATTACTGACGACCCGAGAGAGGGATTATTCATATCTTGATAACCAAAATTACCAGTTCCAGAACGATGAGTCAAAACATATTCATCTGCCAATTGGGCGGCATCATTCAGTTTTATAGCCTTAACCTCCTCGAGATGAACTCTCAACTCCTTGCTACACGCTTTCTTGAATTCCTCAAGGAGCAACAATTCCCTCAACGCAGCAAAAGACACTACCTGACGACTCTTTAGCCAGTCGTCGAATTGTTCCTCCTTGACCCGTGCAAATTCAACAAAGGATTGAGAAGGGTGTTTGTTGTAATTCCTGAATTTCAGACGATAAGCCTCGGGTACCAAATCATAGGCTTTTTTTTAGGACCAGTGCTTTGACCTTCTGGTAGTCCCGAGCAATTCCTTCCTCCAAGGCATTGTATACCCGGATTGCCTTGCCAACCAATCTACACTGTATCAATACCGTCCACATTTCAGAGGGCCAAAGACAATCGGGTGGCAACCCGTTCAAATGCCTTGAAGAATTCAGGGACGTTCTTCTCATCAAAGACTGGCACTAACTTTAATGCCGCACCTAAATTAAATTTATCATTAAAATTATTCTTAGGGGAACTGATCATATTGGTCCCCTGCAACCTTGCCATTTGTAAATTTATATTAGCTACCTCCAGCTCGTGACGCCTCGCCCTCTCGTTCTCCTCAAATTCCAATTTCCTCAACTCGATGCGTTTGCAAATTAACTTATATTCTACCTCCTCCTTAGACTCTCCCAAACATTGAATAGGAGCCAGGGGTCCCGGTTCCCTCTGGCATAGGATTTGGGGAAGGCAAAAAAGGATTAGTAGACAAATTAGATTTAGGTAAATTAGATGGACCTTCAAAAATAATACCTGTGCGGGGAGGATCCTCAAACAAAGTCAAACCTGCTCTCACACTCAATTTTTCCTCCTCTGAATCTACATCAAACGTACTACCTTCATCATCACTGTCCTCTCGACTTTCGTTAATCAAATTTCCAGCCTCTGCTAAATCTTGAGAAATCTTATCTCTTACTGCCATCAATATTTCCCTCTTAGTGCCCGCAGATTTCAGCGGAACACCTAACCACTGAGCACAAGAAATTAAATGCTTCCTACTCAATACGGGCAAATGCTTTATACAATCGGCCGACCCCAAATATTCGGCAGGATCAAAAACAAACTCTTCCATTATGCCAAAAAAATAAAGTGTACAGGGAGAAAGGCAATACTACAAAATAAATACTGAAGAGACCACCCCAGTGTCGCTCCACAGACCAAGATACCGAGTATCCCTGAGAATATCCTGTCACGGTCGCCAACTTGTTACGGACCCCTTTATTGGGTCCTGGTGCAGTTCTTTTATTGCACTATTTATATTCTCAGTGATGTTCAAAAATACTCTGCGTAAAATGGTCAGTGGAGACGAAAACAAAAGGGAAAACTCAACAATATTTATTCACAACAAAAATAACATTAAGTCAACCTTGTGACTGAAAAGGACGTACACTAGTCCTCAAATAATCCCGTAGGATCCCTAAACGCTAAGAAAACTAAGCCCTAGATAGAAACATGAGAGAGAACAAACACAAGAATACGTCTAAACAGGAATATATTCATACAATGGCTGGCCAGGCCAAAACCCAAATATACCTATAACTATAAACGAAAGAAAGAAGGTGAAGGATAAAAGTGAGAAAACACTTAAATTCCTACCTTATGAATTTACCAATATAAACACCAAGGCGATAGGTCATAAGGACCATCAGAGTCTATAAATATTGTATAGAAAAATAGATATATATATATATCAACAAACTCCTCACACAAAACAGGGGAAACTTCAGTCCAAAATAAATTCAAATCGCCTTTTACGGAGGCCGTGATCCAATACATCTCAGCTCTGCAGACGAGGGAGGACATGAATACACAGGTAACCGCAGGTACAGGTGAGTCGGAGAAGGTCCTGCCCGACAACACAAAGGCAAACTCCTACCTGGTATCTGTCTCCCTACTTGACACCTCACGAGCCAGATTGCTCCCTCAGCAGCAGCTTAAGGTGTCCTTGGAGATAGACTGATGACTGCCCAAAGCTCCAGCTCCTCTAGTGCCAGCAGAACACGACGGCACTCAATACCGTAGGGAAATATATATATATCCACTAAGGTGGCAGTACGACGAAGTCGCAGGGGACAAAGTCAACTGCGTCGAATACAGTCACACGACGTCGCAGGTGACAGAAGTGCTGAAGTGTTACTGCGGAAGGGCAGCTCCAAAAACAAGATTCAATGTTTTCCAATAATCGCCAGCTGCAGAGGTATCAGGAAGCAAAGGAAGGCCCGAACTAACCTTAGGCCGGGCACCGTCTTTCCAAAAGTCACCTCACAGGAGTCCTGCCGCACTCGAAAAATAAACAAACCACAATCGTTAACACGATAGTTCAAGCAATTAAGTGAGCGGGGAGGAGGCGAGAAACTATAGCGTAAACAAAACACTAAACACTTAACATTAACTGCCTTAAGAAATAATGTACTTAAATCTAGAACAAGGTTGACTTAAATAAATCGGAAAATTACGTTACTCTAATAATACTCATATTTGCCATCAGCTGATTTCAAACCAAAACATTGGCCGCTCCGCGGAATACTGGCTTTGATTTGCTGTAGTATTTTATAATACACATATTAAACATAAATGCATGGGAACTTATAACAAAAAGCTGAAGTTTCATTATAACAAAAAGCTGAAGTTTCATATAACAAAAAGCTGAAGTTTCATTAACAAAATGAGTTATAATTAGCTCCCAAATTGATAAAATAACACCATGCATTTTTCAGAACAGTGGCGAACAAGAACGAACATATAAAAACATCCTCTGAGGCTCTGACAACGTGGAGGGTAGTTAAAAAAAGCTGCCTTAATTTGTATCATATTTATGTACAAAAATAAAAATACCCTATATGTAATATATTTTCATACAACATTTTAAACATAAAAGCATGAACATTTATGAAATA
Source organism: Macrobrachium nipponense (assembly GCF_015104395.2). NCBI lineage: Eukaryota > Metazoa > Arthropoda > Malacostraca > Decapoda > Palaemonidae > Macrobrachium > Macrobrachium nipponense. Next base: position 52,803,296 of record NC_061091.1, read on the forward strand.
GACACATCGATCGCTAAATTTGCACTTTTTTTAACTATACTTTCGGAAGAGTGGCAGGCGACGGCTCGCAAGAAAGAACATGAAAAAACATTTGATAACGTGAAGGGCCGTTTCAAAAGCTGCCTTTGTATCATATTTCTGTGCAGAAATAAAAATACCCTATATGTAATACATTTTCATACATTTTAAACATAAAAGCATGAACATTTATAAATTGACACATACATAGCTAAATTTGCTCTTATGTAACTCTATATTTTCGGCATAGAACAGCGTCAGAGGCATATATTTTACCCTAATACCTATGCAATAACTCTGCATAAAATTTGTTAATATTATTTGCATAACCTTTGTGGTTTGACGGCATTTCTACAAATATATATGAACTCGTTAGACATAACAGCGCTAGCGGTGCTGTTAACCAAGAATTGTGCCATAAAAATACCTTAAAATATATAATTTTTTAATGAATATTTTTTACGACGGCCGTAAAACCGATTCACCGCTAAGCGATTGCGCCGTTAACCATGGGCCGCCTGTACTTGTTCATTTTAACTTCTGTATGTGCAGTGAATCTGGACACATTTCATTGTATTTAAACCCAGTGAACTGTGTGTTAGATAAAAATATATTTAACATCTCAGAGGCTTAAGACCTCTTATTTAGAATTCTCATTTCTAAGAAGAATGATCAGGTGTGCCAAACCTCCTGTTGTTTCAGGATTCTCATACCTCCCTCGAAGTGTGAGTCTATCCTACTGGTAAGACTGATGGGTTGTTGTGTATATGAAAAAAGGACAAATTTTTAATTTGTATTTTTTGTAGCTAACAAACCTGAGATTTTTGCACTGACTGCCCACCTCTAGCCACCCCTCTTGTGTTTCATCCTGAGTTTGAAGAAAGACTGATACATCACTAGGTTCAATTAAGGTCTCTGACTCTCTTCCACCTCAAATACGTTTCGGATGCCAGATACCACAGATTCTTTGCATTTACAATTTTATGTTTATCATCGTTTTCCAGCTGGCAACAGAAGATTTATCACACTGTTAAGACCTCAAGTTTGTTAGCAATGGAAAATATAAATTAATAAATAATTATTCATTTTACCAACCAGACTGAACGTGATGTTAGTGTACGACAGAGAGCTGTTGATTTGTTATACGCCATGTGTGACAGAAGTAATGCTGAGGAAATTGTGCAAGAAATGCTCAACTATTTAGAAACTGCAGATTATTCTATTAGAGAAGAAATGGTATGTATTTTTTATGATGCTCTTGATTCAACGTTTTCTATGTTTGTTCGATTATCATAAAGAAATGTCTCAGGGAAGCATATACTACTATAGGTGTGTGTAGGGATGTGTTTTTCTGTTATGTGGCCATTTATATTTATGATGCAAATATGTTTTAATGACTGCCTTGAGTATAGTAGTTTTATGGTCCTTAGTAGAATAAGATTGATCTGAAATGGAGGCATGAACCTTGTTTGCACTCCCCATTGTGAGCCATGGTAGGTGTGATCATTTTTTCCCCCCTGGACCATAGCAGTTTGAGTATTCAGTTTACTTATACTTAAAATGTTCAAAATTTGTTACATGCAAGTTTCATATAGCAATAAGTTAATCAGTGCTGGGGACCTAGTCCATCAGCATTTTTATTAATTTATTTGGCTTTTCAAGTTTGGTTGAGGAATACTTAATTTCATTTGCTTTTGATTATCTGTTTCTTTAGGGATTCTCCTATTATAAGAAATTTCCTTGTCTGATTTTTTCTTAATATAAGAACTTTTCGTATAGGTGCTAAAAGTGGCAATTCTTGCGGAAAAGTACGCTCAAGATTACACGTGGTACGTTGACGTTATCCTCAATCTAATCCGTATTGCTGGAGACTATGTGTCAGAAGAAGTTTGGTATCGTGTTATTCAGATTGTTGTCAACAGAGAAGATGTACAAGGCTATGCAGCAAAGACAGTTTTTGAGGTACGTAAAGATGTTTGTTTTTGTATTTTTATTTATTTTGATATCCAACATATGATTGCATGGTGTTACGTTCATCAGTACTTCCTTTTATTGAGAAGGCTTTGCTTAAGGGGATCGGCTGCCTAAAAAACCCCAAAAATATGAAACATATTCGATTTACTGAAAAAAATTCTATGGCTTCGTAGAGCATTCAAGAATGTGTCCACGAAGTATTATGCTAAAATTCGCCTTACTTTTCTAGTTATGGCCTGAAATGTAACAATAACTTTATACCCACAAAACACCAGTAGCGCAAATGATTTAGTCTGGTATAGTTTTTGTGATATATGTTACGAAAACTTCCTTTGAAATGAAATATATAATGTCAATAATAGCCTAATTGGTACCTTCTTAGTTATTCCTAGACAAGACAAAGCACGCATCATGACTTCATGAGGCTCAGCGCGTGCCCACTCCACTGGCCAACAGTTGCCTATAAAACTTGCACGTTATAGGGTCGCATTTTTTCACGCTCGCTAGCCTTGACTGAACTCTGTGTTTTCTGCGGTGTTTTTAGTTTTTCACCATGCCTAAAAGGTCCAAGACTTCACTTCATGCCTCTAGAATGCAGAAAAGCCAATTGGATATGCCCATCGAAGAAGTAGAACAGAGAATTCAAGAAACTAGTGCCATAGAGGGGAATGAAGCGACGACGAGAGAGAGAGAGGCCGCGCAGCAAATGGCGCACGCTATGATCTCTGCTGTCCAGAGGCCAACCACATCCACCCCTAATCGTCCTTTATTCGTTCATCACTGCTAAAGGGCAAAGAGATTTTAGAAGAAGAAAGCAGTAGATCGGAGGCTGATATTATCAACGATGTGGAAAATAAAATGATAATAATAAGTGCAGCAAAGACGAAAAACATTACATGAATCACGAATACCGAATTGTGGATGCAAAGTAATTTCGAGGATCCATTTGGCAAGGGATTGATTTGAGACACTAGTAAAAAAGATATGTCCGTCTCCAACAATTGTCAGATACAAACATTAGCATAATGATTAATTATTATGGCGGGGCAATCCACCGTAATATTGGTAAATCATGGATTGATATGAAGAAGGATATAATGGCATCATTCAACCATATATTCAGTTCCAAAGAAAATCAACGTCATGGACTTTGTCCAAAAGGGGAAGATTCTTGGTGCTATTTTCAGCGCAGCATAGCAATGGGTAAAGAAAGAGAGAAAATAGAGTTCAAGAGATCTTCAACAGTTATCAATTTAGATGCTAAGAGTGAAAGGAAAATAAAGGCTGTGTATGAAGCCCTGTCTGAGAAAGAATTGCTTGAACGCTGCGTTCGCGGTCTTACACAAAACGCGAATGAAAGTTTTCATTCAAAAATTTGGAACAGAGCACACAAGACTAAGCTTGCTGGAGCACAAAGATAATCAATTAATTAATATTCCTATTCATAATAATTTCCCATTAATACTCAAAAATAAAAACTAAAACCATAAAATTAATGGTAACACAGTCTTTTACCTTTTTTTATGTACCTAAAACTTTGAAGGCCCGTTTCTCAAAACATAAGTTTTTCACCTTCAAAATGTATCTCCTCCCTTAGTATTGGACCAATCTAAATGAAATTTCATATACAATATGGGGAAACATGGTAGATTGAAAAAAAGCCAGGGATTTTTAATATTTTGAGTTTCTGATTTTTGGCAATTTTTTTTCCTGTAATTTTTCCGGGATAGTTTCATTAAAAAAAAAAAATTCATATCTCGAAAAATAATTGAAAAATCAAAAATCCCCGGCTTTATATCAAAGGTCCATATGTGTTTTATACGTGGTTCAAATCTCATCCCTTAAAACCAAAAAGCAGAGGAGGAGATGCATTTTGAAAATGGCCATTTTTGGCCGAAAAATGCTCTGGCGTCACAAAACCTAAGGTCACTGAACAAAATTTTTTTCCCCAGAAGTTCCACACAATATCCTTTAACAAACCCCCTATATATCAACATCCTGTCGTTAAAAAAGTCGGAAACCGGCCGATCCCCTTAACATATCCTCAAGCAGTGTTCTTTACTAGAGTGGAAAATATTGCCATTCGTGCATGCATGTACACAAGTATGAACTCGGGTTGACCTTTTAATTTACATTGTGCAAAAAAACGTAGAATATTGGTAGTATGTACATATTTGGTAGTGCATATCTGTAAATGTCTTGTGTATTATGGGATGTTAATTCTTTTTCATTTATATAGCAAAGACTCAGTCAGTTATGTGTACACCATTTGTATTTAGGAAAAATGTTTTTCATTCGTCACACCAAATGACCAGAGCATTTCTATTGATTCATAAACATTGCCAGGTTATTTAGTAGTTTCTCACGGGACATGAGGGCTCTGTACTCATCTATCAATCTGGTAGCCCCAGTTTGCTTCTTGCGGCCACTCAGTACAGAATCAAGGAATTTATTTCGGGTGATTAGAAATTAATTTCTGTATAATGTGGTTCTGATCCCATGATAAACTGTAGGTCCCGTTGCTAAGAAATCAATTGGTTCCTTCACCACAAAAAGATCTAATCCTTTGGGACGTGCCCTAGGAGAACAGTTAATCAGCCCAGTGGTCTGGTAAAACTTAAGATATCCACACCAGTAAGGAAAATTAAGCTTTAATTGTAAGGAACACAGTGGGCCAGGGTTATGGATGTCATGACATAACAATAGAATTGAAGTTCTTCCAAGATGTGATTTCATATATATATATACTAATGTACAGTGCCACCTTTCCCTCCATTATGTATTACTTTGATTGAATTATTTTTTTCTTCCAGGCATTGCAAGCCCCAGCTTGCCATGAAAATATGGTAAAAGTTGGAGGCTACATCCTTGGTGAATTTGGCAATTTAATAGCAGGAGATTCAAGATCAGCACCAGCTGTACAATTCCAGTTACTACATTCTAAGGTATGAAATAGTTGGATGGTGCAGATGTTCTGTATATAACTATCATGTTATCTTAAAGGAAAAATGCTGTAAAATAACCCTAGGGCTTTTTTTTTTTACTTTGACTTAACAAAACATTACTACCCTTTATTCTATCTGACATCTAAAATATTTTCTTATTCCAGTATCATTTGTGTTCACCTGGAACCAGAGCATTACTCCTCACCACTTACATTAAGTTCATCAATCTTTTCCCTGAAATCAAAGGACAAATACAAGAAGTCTTGAAGTCTAATTCTAATCTAAGGTCATCCGATGCAGAACTCCAACAACGAGCTTCAGAATATCTTCACCTCTCAATTACCACTACCACAGATGTCTTGGTAAGTACATCTGTTTAAAAAAAGAACACTCCTTTTTGTACTGAAATTTCTTTTATTGATTAAAAAAAATACATGGGAAGAGTATTGTGTCTTGTTTGTTTGGACTAAATTACAACTTGAGTATGGTGAAGGCCATTATAACTTCTGGTGACTGGGTGCTGGTAGCAGAATCAGAAATACTTAGTCATAAAATAAAAAAAAAAATATTAGAGAGGAATGGTGAGGATAGGATTGATCCAATATTAAGCACAACCAGACATCTGGCAACTAGAAAGCAGTGAAGGAAAAAGTTAATTCTGGAAAGTGGCTACATGGATCCTGGTAGATGAATGTAGGGGTGAATGCAGTAAGTAAGGAAAATAGTAACAATGTGGATGGAAGCAAAATAAATTTCTGGACTAGCGATGAAAGTATTTCAAGGTACATAAATGGCAAAAATTACCTGCAAGGCTTGTTCTTCTCTCTGCAATAGAAGACAGGATGGTAGTACAGTCGAACCTTGGATTTCGTATGGCCAGGTTTTGGTAGACTTTTTCTGACTAAAATTTTACTCTGGTTTCTTAAATATCCTCAGATTTTGTATACCAGGAAACGCTCCTTATAGGGACCACTGCATGACTAGGCCCTGTACTGAGCGCCCAAACAAAGCATCCTGTGCTCTCTCGTGGCCCATCCTGCTTTTGTGTTTGTTTTTTGTGCTTTTTTATTCAAGTGCAACTGCTAAATAAGCCATCATGGAACCATAGGAAGTTCCAAGTGCCAGACCTGTAAGTAAAAATGGCGAGAAACATTATAGAATTTAAGAAAGTACTTGTAGCAAAGTGTTGGAGGGTGTTACATGCCGATCACAGTAAGAAAATGCCTACAAATAATGCTGTTAGTGAATTTAAGGTCAGAAGAGGCTGTTTTGAAAAATTCAGTAACCGAACGGGCATACATAATATGCCTACTTTTGTGATTAAGGACATGTTTGCAAAGTGGAGTGATGTAAAAAAATTTTGTGGAGAAGTATCATCCCAACAAAGTTGTAATCCATGTTTCCTACACGTTTTAATGACTGTGCCTTGTGTCACCTTATAGAGAGGCCAGAAACAAATCTCTCTGGACAGTTTTTGTTGTGCAACAGGGGTCCAGTGACTCTAAAGCTGATCCTAGTCCAGTAAAAACCAAAGAGGGGAAGTAACCAGAGATAGTGCTAGTAATAAACAAAGAGGAGTAACCTGGAAATTATTGTTTCACCATGCATGCCCCACCTTAAGTAATGTCCTCAGTTTTCATGTAAACTGTATGCAGTGAGACTTGTAGGGCTATGAAACAGTTTTGCGTTATCTAGTTTCTCATTCAAACCCCCAGTAATCATGAATATGCCGGCAGGATCCATAAGAAAACTTGTATGAGGGAAGTATATTTCAGAATAGAAAAGGAATTTCACGTTTTCGACATACAGCATACTAGCTTGTCAAACACTTAATATTTCTTATGCTATACCAGATCCAGATCCCAAGAAGTTAAAATGATTGTCTTGTTTATTTGTTTGGAGTAACTTAAGTTACTTCTTTCAGGCAACAGTATTAGAGGAGATGCCACCGTTTACAGAAAAAGAATCTTCCATCTTAGCTGTCCTGAAGAAAAAGAGTGGTCGAATGTCAGCACAAGAAGCACAGAAAGAAGCGCGAGTGCAAGCTAGAGAAAACAGTGCAGCTCCAGCAGTAGAAAAGGCTCAATCGCAGGTAGATTATTTTGTACTTTTTTGTAGTTGATGATAGGTATATATAATGACCCCACTACATAATTATGAAAAACTCGAAAGTGGATGGTTATGTAGCTTGTTATATCTAGTTACAAAAGCAATGATTATTTTCATTGATTGCTTTGGTATCCCGCATGAGATACTTAATTATTTTTAAATTGATTGTGAACTTTGTCAGTTTGCTTTCAGAATTAGAATAAAAATATAAAGGGGGAAATTCCTTGTGCAGATAACCATATCCATATACAAAAAGTATAGTTTATATGTGCATGGTTTCCAGCCAAGTTTTGTATAAGATATCATTTGCCTTATATATGTCAGGTGTATACAGTTTGAACTGTGACACCTTGCTGAGGCCTCTCTAAGGAGAGTATACATATTCATTCCTTTTTCTTCAGTTTAATTGAAAGCAGTAGAATAGTCTCCCATGAAGTACAGTTAATATAGATGCTCGTAAAAAAGCTTACAGTACCATGTGAAACCACTATACAGGAATGCCTTAATTCTTTTTAATTATGTTGCTCTTTTTGTATGTAATTACTTTAAGTAACCTTTAATTATTTGTATAGTCTATTTTTTGTTGTTGATATAGGCCTTCTGTTCAACTTCTGCTCAAGCTGAAGTGTAAAATAATTATAATAGAAAGGGAGTATGTAGTTGTACTGTTTGTGCTTGCTTTTCTCTATTACATTGCCTTAACACTCATTAGGTCCTACCCACAAATAAAATTTAAATGAAATTTGATATCAATAGGTGAAAATCTTATAATTTTACAAAAATTATGCTTCCTTGTACCTTTATTTTTCCTTTACCAGAGTAATTCAGGTAATTAATAAACAAACAAGAAAAGCATTATATTTCCCTTTTATAGTTGGAAAAGTAAATGGTTCATAAAGTCATGTCTTAGATAGACTTTTATGGAACTTGCATATCCTCAGTTTTTAACTCCAATTGTAAATCAGTGTAGTGAGATAAAAACTTGGATATTTTATGTGTAAATAGTCATAAAATAAATAAAATGCTGTAAAATTTAAAATGCTACTGTATTTGACTTGATTTTGTTTTGATTTGGATTTATTTAAAAGAAGTGTTTCACTTATAAACATTAAGGTAAAATAAGCATTTATGTTTATATTACAAACATGCATTATTAATTATCTTGCATTAGATGGAGATTATACAGTATACCATTTCTACACTGAACTTGCCATTGTCATCCCCCCTCTGTTATCCTGCTTATTTGTCACCTTTAATAACATTAAACAGCAAAAGAAAATTATTAGCTGTCTTATGAACATCTGTCTTGAGGCAACAAGATAAGCAAGAAACCCAGCTTTTTTATGTTAAATTTCTACAGTAATATTTTATTTTTCCTGTTGGCCATTTTCTTATAAGTTACTTACCAAGTTTTTAACTTGCGTGGCAGCTTAAATTTTGAAATTTGCTGTGGTGGTTCTATTGTTTTAGTAGGTAACTAGCCCACCCACTTCTGGGGAAGAATAGTTACAACACAGCTGAAGAGTCCAGTTCATTTCTGCCGGTCAACAACTTAGCTTCAGTTGTTTTAGCAGCTTGATTTTGGATTTTAGTGATGATGTATTCTTTCTGTTGGTAGGTTTTGCACTATTTATAGTTTGCTTAGGATTTCTTTAACCTGACTTTTCTCTGATTAAGACATTTTTCAAGGACCATGTCTGACTCAAGTGCCACAGGTTTTGGTTTTGCATCAAATTCGACAATACTAGACTGACGAAAGCCCCTTACGCTTCACGTACCTTTTGTATTAATTGCAGAGAACAGATTTGCTCAATTGATTTGACTAGTGATGAATGTAAGGACTAGGATCAGGGAAAATGGAAACTTTTAAAGGCATATCTTCACAAACTTGAGAGAGACTGGATGAGGAAGGCTAGCAACCAAAGCTAGGAATTTAGCTAACCAAGTATAGTTTAGCCAACTGTATTTTCTTTTAAATCAGGTGTAGCAGATTTATTTGTTTTGCCTTCACCTGTAACTGCCTTTTCTCCCATTACCAGCCCTCTGACTTTTCCTCCTACCCCGTTACCTGGCTCCCATGCTTCCGACCCCAATCCCATTGCTAGGCTCAAAGCCAGATTTGACCAGAAATTCAGTCCACTTGTCAATACTATGGCCTAGTTAGGGCATCTATTAAGGTCCTTGTGGACAAAGTTAGTGTTAGTGACAAAGGTGCCATTGCAGTGTTAGTGGAGGTGGTGACTAGTCCTGCTAATGTTCCTTGACAAAGATCCCTGTCAGACTCCCCTAAACCTGGGAGGAAGCATACTGGAAGTCCAGGGGAGGTTGGTGGGGTTGCCTATGGGTTGTTGCCCCCTTAGTTGAGCCTGTTGTCTGGTCGCAGGTCTCGGTGGATAGCCATTGGAAAGACGTCCATGAGGATGTGCATTCATTGACCTCTAGTGATACGGACTCCAGTGCAGACGAGGTGCCAGTGGCACTTTGATGAGTCTCGGCTGTTGAAGAGGCATATTTCAGCTGCTAATTACGCTTCTCCTTTCCCCTGTAAGCAGCTAAGGGAATCGAAGCACAGTCCACAGCCTTCTTGTAGCTTCTGGCACAGTCCTGAGTGCTTGTCTCTGGACTTCCTGTTGTGGAGCACCAGTATATTTGGCATCAAAGCTCTCTTTCAGCTCTCGAAAGCACTCGTCGTCTTTTAAGCTTCCATCTGCCTCTCCTGAGTGCTCAGTGGCTCCTGAGCACCCAGCAGCTCCTGAGCACCCACACCTGGCGCCACACTCCTGCCGACTTTGCTACGTCAGTTTCATCAGCCCCCATGGTGCATGGTCCTTCGTTGGAGCCAATTCAGCACCAACTTAGTAACAATGTGGGCTTTTACAGAAGTGTCATGCAGTAGCACAAGAACAGTCAGACTTGGCTCCTCCAATTTCATCCGACAATGAAACTATCGATGAGGAACACTCCTACAGCTTACGCAGCTCTCCTTTAGTTATTTTCTGGTCAGATTTCTGACATTTTTCACCCCAGCAGCCCCGCTGCATTGGCTTTTATGGTGAGGAAACAGCCTGTTGAGTCTTCTAGGCTTCCCAAGATGGTCCTTTCCTCCTCTTCAAGGAAAGCCTTGACTGAGATAGATGGGTGGCTCTCAGGGAAGAGGAAGCTTGGCAAGGCTGTCCTCTGTATCCTTCCCTCTCACCTTCTGCAGAGCTACCTTGCTTATGCCACCAGAGAAGCTCTTCCTTTTGGAGTCGCTGCCTCCTCCCGGGGGGACTTCTACAGCCTGATGATCGGCTTTTGTGTCTGCCAAGATTATGTTCGCGTCAACAGAGCTCGACCATCTAGCGCGAAATATTTTTAAGGTCTTTGAAGTGTTCAGCTTTTTAGATTGAACTGTGGAACCCCTTGCTAAGATCTTAGACTGTGGCTTTTTTTCAGGGGATGTGTCTTCTGACTGGCTGGGTGTTCTCTCTTGTGCAGACAAAACCATTAGAGATGGATCCCTGGAACAGGTTTTATTATTTTCTCTGGGGGAAATGAAGAAGAGGGTACTGTGGTGTGCCTTCACCACCCAAGGGGTCACTTCCACCCAGAAATCTTCTTCCCTATTCTCACCTTTGAATCGACTTCATCTTTTTCCTTGGGCTACGGTGGAGGAGATAGCCTCTGATTTTCAGAACAAATCAACACAAGATCTGGCTCGGTGAATTAAGCGTCCTAAGGAGTCGATCTTGTTTGGCACTAGGACAATCTCCCCTCTTAAACAGCAGCCTTTTGGGGCAGTAGAGTAAGATTCCAGTCTCGCCCTCGCTCAAACTCATGCTCAGTTAGGCCAGTCAAGAACTCCACTAAACCTTCCTCTCTCATAAGTAAGGATCCAGTCCTCCATGTGCCAGTGGGAGCCAGACTTCTTCATTTTTTGGAAAAATGAGAAGTCAAAGGTGTGGAATCTTGGATTTTGAAAGTTCTAAGTAAGGGCTACTCCATCCCATTCAGGGAGAAGCCTCCCTTAGTTTCGATTCCTATCAGTGACAGCCTACTCCTTAGGCTCAGAGAGGTTTTTGGCCCTGTTGGAAGAGGTCTCTTCCCTTCTCAGGAAGGAAGCTGTAGAGGTGGTCGAGGATGTGAGCACTGAGGATTTTTATAACTGTCTGTTTGTGGTCCCCAAGTCATCTTGAGGTTGGAGACTCGTCCTCAATGTCAGTGCCTTGAATTTCTTCGTCCAGAAGATGAAATTCAGGATGGCAACGAACCATTCAGTCCTGTCATCCATTCATTAGAGTAACTGGATGGTAACCATCAATATGTGGGACGCTTACTTCCATGTCCCCAGAAGTATTCGAGGTTCGTGTACAGCTCCTCAAGTTTTCACTCATGTTTTCGCACCTGTAGCAATGTGGCTCCACCTCATAGGGATCAACACCTGCCTCAATTTAGACAATTGGCTTCTTTGCTCTCCCTCGAGAAAAGTGCACGGAGGACCTACGGAAGACCCTTCTCCTCGCCCAGGATCTGGGCTTTCTAGCCAACTTACAAAAGTCGCATCTGATTCAGACTCGGGTAATTCTTTATTAGGGGATGATGCTTGACTCTGAATTTACAGGCTTTTCCATCCCCCAAAAGAGTCTATTCATGCCTTCAGGCAGTTCAAAGCTTTCTCTCTCTCTTCCTTCCTGTTCGGCCAAGAAATGGATGATTGTTCCAAGAACTCTCATCCATTGAGAAGTTTGTCCCTTTAGGAAGATTCCATATGAGGGTACTGCAATTCTTCTTGAAAGACAGTTGGAACGGGAAAACTCATCCGGACTCGTTTGTGTTTCCCATCATACTAGAAATCAAGGAAGACCCTCGGTGTTGGCTATCAGAAGGAAGGCTTTTAAAAGGGTCTTCTCTCCTTCCCTTTAAGCCCCACCCTAGCCTTATACCTGGAAGAGATGGAAATTTCCTAGAAGTGGTCCTAGGAAGAGAGGAAACTTCACATCAGTGTAAGAAAACGTTTAAAGTAGTAACCTTTAACAAGACATTAGCAGTCCATTCAGATAACACAACATGAAGAATCAGGGAGGTAATCACACTTTCTCCCACTATGAAGCAGCAAAGGATCTGCTTTTGTGGGAGCAGAAAAATTGCACCAAGATTGTTACATGATTCATCCAGAGCAAGCTGAATGTTCTGGCAGGCAAGCTAAGTTTATGCAGACGGGTTCTACCAATGTAGTGAACTCTGAATCCACAGGTATATACTGACCTGTGGTAACTGTCACGAATGCCATCAATAGACCTACAGGCAGCCCCCAGTTATCAGCAGGGATTGTGTTCTGACAGCTTGATTATAAGTGAAAATTGCCGATAATTGAAAATCAGCAATTTTTGGGGCTTATTGGCACCAATAACCAGGTTTTGGCGCCAATATCCAGTTTACAGCACCTCTTTTAGGTATGTATTGACACCAATACTCTATTATGGGCTCTGACAACTGGAATCGGTGTATTTCGGCACCAAAAATCAAATTGCCAATTTTTGGCACTAGAGAAGCCATTCAGCATGGTAAGGGAAGTTATAAGCAAGTTTTTAACCCACCACCATACTTCAGTGACCCTTGTGGCTCCGTTTTGGCATCTAAAGGAGTGGTTCCTAGACCTTCTCAGGCTGCAAGTGAACTTTCCAAGACTTCTGTCATAGAGACAAAATCTTCTCACAGCCGCATTTAATCAGTAAAACCGAGGGCTATCCACTCTTTCTCTGACAGGCTTCAGAATGAAAGTGCTTTGCAAGACAGCTGCAGAGGTGATTGCAAAGTGTAGTCAGTCTTCTTGTAGGGCCTACAAGGCCAAGTGAGCAGTTTTCCACAGCTGGTGTCGAAGACATAATGTCTCTTCTTCTAAAACCTCTGTAACACAGATTGCAGATTTTTGCTCTTTTGAAGTCTTCTAGATATTTAGCTTTGTCTACCATCAAAGGGTACAGAGCCATGCTGAGTTATGTTTTTAAACACCGAGACCCAGATCTGTTGTCTAATTAGGATATTAGCAAACTTCCTAGTGCTTCTACTTCTACTTTTCCTACTTTTTCAGACTACCTCCTTACTTAGTCCTCCTTTGCCTACTTTTTTGAGGAAACTCCGACAATTACTAAAATGTTTGAAATGACAAAAAAAAACTTTGCTTATAATAAAATAGATATACGAGTACATGAGTTTGTTGCATGGGTGCAGCAACATGGTTTGTGATTGATTTGTTGATAAACTACATTATTAGTGATGATGATTTTGGTTTATATATACTCTGTCGTCAAATGTTATAGAGAGTGCAAAGTTGGAGAAATCATTTGCTGAACTGAAGAAAATTTCAGATGAAATTGCTTCTCTAAACAAGAAGAAAAAATGAGTGATAGTGCATCTCAGTGACTGACAAATTTAGTACAGTGGACCCCCCGTATTCGCGTTCTCTGGATTCGCGGACTCACACATTCCCGGATTTCTCTCGAGAACGTTTCCCTGCATTATTCGCGGAAAATTCGCGCATTCGCGGTATTTTTCTATGAGAAATATCCACAAATTCCTGGGGTTTGTTATCAATTTCATCATAAAATGCACTTTTTGTGATAAAACTATTAAAAAAACCAAGTATGAAAATTTTTAGTGGTTTTTCTTAAGTTTCAACTAACAAAATAGGCTATTTTTAGCATTTTTATAGGGGTTCCAAACATTTCGCGGATTTCTAACTATTCCGGTGGGGGGTCCTGGGGGGGGGTGGTTACGTAATCACCCCCCGCGAATATGGGGGGACCACTGTATATGCAACCTCTATTTTTTTAACTATTGATATTTAATCTGATTGATTATACCTTCTTTGCATATTACTTAAGTATTATTGAATGTTAGTCAAAGGCTTATTTCATTGAAAATCTGTTGTGGATAATGTTGCATAACTGAATCAAATAGATTAATAAAAAAGGGTGAAACTAAATGCAAGGACCTAGTAACTTTTGTTGTAAAATAGAACAAGCTAGAAAAATACCTCTCGTTACTATGTTGATCAGGGGTGAGCCATGGTGGGGATTCCCCCTTTCAAAAAAAAAAAAAAAAAAAAAAAAAAAAAAAATTAATATAATGGAGCAAGTAACCGTTTCTTGCTTGTAGAGATTTGATTTTTCTTTGATAATGAATTTTTAACGTTACTACTTGTTTGCATTTTAATGCTTAAAATATCCCATTTGAAATATCACATTATATTCATGTGGCACTCCTGCTTTAAAATTATAACTCCTACTTTTTTTCTTTTTTTGAGGGAGGGTCAGATTCCTACTTTTTTTTAAGGACTGCTAGGTGGCTTGCAATAGAAATCAAATTACTGCTATGAGGCCTGCACTAGCAATCAAATAAGTCCTTTTGACATGACCAAGTAGGAGAGGACAGACTTGAAAATATAGGAACACTCTTTACCCATCTTTTAAGTTAAAGATCACAAAATCCGAGGTGTCACTACCTCATTGCCTTGTAACCTTCAATGAACAATGCCATCATATGATTAACAAAAACAGGTTTTGAGTGATGAGTGTATTAACTTGTGATGAGTATCAGTATTACATGCCATCAATTTTGGGGAATGGAGTGGGAAAGAGGTTCCATGATTGTAGTGGCCAATAGATTTAGCAATGGCAACTTTTAGGTGGCTCGGCTTAGCATTTGTGACTGTTTACCGAGTCAGTTGTGTTCTTGACTGGAAGGATGTATGTTGGGCTTGTCTCTCACATAATATACTTGGTAAAATGCACGGTTGTCTTGCAAAAGAGGTCTAAAAATGGATTGTAAATGTATTTATTTCCTGAGAAAGGTAGGGAGAATTTTATAAAATTTTCTTTTCTTACCCCATGTCCATTTCCATGTCTTCCTCTTTCCATTGATCTGTTATTTTCCCAAACTGGCCTACCTTAAAGTTGCTTGGTCTGGGGTGCTGCATATTGTTTTTTTAGCCTGGCTCTTAAGGGTTAAACATAACTTGTTATCACATCCACCCATTGGAGGTGTAATTCAGTTTTTGTCACTTTATTTGCATGAAGTGGAGAGTATTTGAAAATTGCTGTACCCTGGGTCCGTTGTCAGTGGCTGGCATGGTGTTCGGGGATGAAGCATAGGAGGTATTCCTTCTATTCTCTATCTGTTCGCTTTGATATAGGGTGTCAAGTCTTGGGGAGCCTGGAATACTGTATACCTGGAGTACCCACCTGTCTGTAAGTGGATGGGTAGTGGCTTTTATTTTGTGTTGGTAACAGTGTTGTCTAGTTTGTTTATTGTGGTACTGCAACCAGAGCAAGGGCACTTTTTGTATGCTTTGCTAACCATCAGATTACTCTTTCACTGCAAAGCTCCCACGTAAGTAGAAGTGCTCCATGGCTATACCGCCACGCCTCTGCAGGTTGAAATGAGTACCAATGTGTGATTCAGCTGTGTAATTACATGATAAGTTTTTTGTATGAAAATATGCATTTTCACAATAAAATAAAGTTTCATATTTATACTTACCATTTAATTACAGAATCTGAGTCCTCCCTCCTTCCCTCTCATGGTCATAGGAGACAAACCAATTTAGCTCTTTAGCTGTGTTGTACATATTCTTCCCAGAAAGTGGGCGGGCCTAGTTACTTACACTAAAACAATAGAAGCGCTACCGCGAATTTCAAAATTGTGAGTTAGAAACTGTAGCTATGTAATTACTAGGAAAGTATATATAAAACTTATTTTTATTATGCAAATTCATTCTTGTAAACTGATATTAGGTATTATAAAACTCGGTTGATATTTGCAACAGCATAGTCATCATTAAAGGGACTGGATTTTAAAAATCAAATTCATACTCTGACAGACATGAAATTTTGTCAAATTTTCCATGACTGCATATAACATTTGACTGTTTGAAAATGTAAGACTTTATCCAAATTAATTTTAGCTTTATAGTCATGGAAGGTTTCCCACCCTCAAACTGGATTGTATGATGTTTCTGTGCTCAGGATACACATTGAAAAATTGCTGTTTAAAACTGATTGACGGTACAATTTCTTCCTTCTGGAGGCACCATATGGATAAATTGTACTTCTGTTACGGTCTAATTTATGTCAAAGTAACTTGTGACTACCTGACCTGATGATAAACTTCTCCAACTAGATCAGCACTTATTTCCAAAAGTAAGCTAAAAATTTACTACCCTTGGTGCTCAATTATTTTTTAATAATTCCAGTATGTTAGCACACTATCATTTAGTCCCTTAACCCTTAAACGCCGAAGCGGTAAAAATAAAAAACTCCCCCGAATTCCGGAGCCGGTTTTGAGTGAGCGCGGAAGCGGAAAAAATAATTTTTTCAAAAAATCACAGCGCGCTTAGTTTTGAAGATTAAGAGTTCATTTTTGGCTCCTTTTTTTGTCATTGCCTGAATTTTAGTATGCAATCATCAGAAAGGAAAAATAATATCATTATCATATGTAAATAATGCGATATATGGTAGTGAAAAAAAAAATCATACATAATTGTATTAAAATCACGCTGTGCAAGAAACGGTAAAAGCTAACGAGTTTATTTTTTTTCGTTGTATTGTACACTAAATTGCAATCATTTTGATATATAATACATTGTAAAACAATAAAAGCAACACCGGGAAAATATTATCACAAAATTATGTACGAATTCGTAATGTGCGGA
Source organism: Macrobrachium nipponense (assembly GCF_015104395.2). Taxonomy (NCBI): domain Eukaryota; kingdom Metazoa; phylum Arthropoda; class Malacostraca; order Decapoda; family Palaemonidae; genus Macrobrachium; species Macrobrachium nipponense. The sequence continues at coordinate 52,820,033 of NC_061091.1, forward strand.
CGTAAAAAAATATTTTTTTCAAAAATTCACCGTAAATCTCCATATTGTTCTAGAGACTTCCAATTTGTTTCAAAATGAATACAAATGATTGAATATTACGATACTGTAAGAGTTTTAGCTTACAATGCGTTTTTCGGACCATTTTGGTATCGTCAAAGGTTGATTTTTTTTTTTCCGAAACGTGGGTTTTTTTTCTGAGATTTATGCGTGATTTATATGCAAATATTTCGAAAATGAGAAAAGCTACAACCTTCAAATATTTTTCCTTTTATTTTACATGAAATTGCACACATTTTCATATATAAAACTCTATGAAATGCCTAATATGAAACGGAGCAAATTTTCCGAGAATTCGATGTACGCAATTCGGAGATTTATTGTGGAGAATCCGCGCGCGGAGGGAAGGAAAGTTTTTTTCATAAATTCACCATAAATCAAAATATTGTGCTAGAGACTTCCAATTTGTTGCAAAATGAAGGTAAATGATTGAATATTACTAAAATATAAGAGTTTTAGCTCACAATTGTGTTTTTCGACCATTTCGGTAGAGTCAAAGTTGACCGAACGTGGTTTTTTTTCTATTTATCGTGATTTATATGCAAATATTTAGAAAATGAGAAAAGCTACAAACTTCAATTATTTTTTGTTGTATTCTACATGAAATTGTGCACATTTTCATATATAAAACTTTATGTAACGGCTAATTTAAAATTGTGTAAACATTACCACAATCGCACGTATGATTTTTTCGGAAGAGTTACCGCGCGGACGTAAGGAAAATTTTATTTTTTTCATAAATTCACCATAAATCGAAATATTGTGCTAGAGACTTCCAATTTGTTAAAAATTGAAGTTAAATGATTGAATATTACTAAAATATAAGAGTTTTAGCTTACAATTGCGTTTTTCGATCATTTCGGTAGAGTCAAAATTTACCGAAGGTTGAAAATTTGTCACTTATCATTTTTTATATGAAAATATTTCAAAACTGATAAAAGCTACAACCATGGGTGTTTTTAGTTGTATTGTGCAGAAAATTGCGCACATTTCATATATAAAACTTTATGTAATGGCTAATTTTAAAATGGTGCAAACATTACCACAATCGCATGTATGATTTTTTTCGGAAGAGTTACCGCGCGGACGTAAGGAAAAAGTTTTTTCATAAATTCACCATAAATCGAAATATTGTGCTAGAGACTTCCAATTTGTTGCAAAATTAAGGTAAATAGTTGAATATTACTACAATATAAGCGTTTTAGCTTATAATTGCGTTTGTTCCGACACGGCATACAAACCATCGGTCCTTTTACAATAGGAAGGTACTAGCGGCAGCTGGATAGGTCGTAAGCTTTCGAACAAGGGGTTCGGTAGTTAACTGCTTGTCCGACAGGCGCCCGCGCGCGACTGGGAGGTAAACAAATCACTTTTGCTTTCGGCCTGCTGGCGTGTAGACGTGTATCATCGCTCTCTGCCCGCTTCATCGTCGTTGCTTTCGCATGGTTGTGTTTTTCTTTTTCTATTTATTTAGTGAAACTGAATTGTAAGTACAATAATTTCATATTTATTTCCATTGAATTCAATTGTGAATTAAAGGATCTTGGTTTCTCCACGCCCTAATACGATTACCCGCGAATGCCGGGACTGAAGGGCGTAAGTGCGGGAATTCATTTTTCCCAGAAATGATCCTCGTATTGTGTATGCTCGGTGCCGAGGGCGGGAGAGCGCTCGCTCCGAGCTTATATTTTGGTTGGAAATGTGTAGATGAAAATCGTTGGATCCCTCCCTCGCTCTTACGACCAGGGAGGCATTCCAAGGTTGGGCGAACACCAGTCTGTTCACAAAAGACTCAGATTCCTCCCACCAAGAAGTGAGTCTTCCTATTGTAAAAGGACCGAAGGTTTGTATGCCGTGTCGGAACAAATGACAATTTGTCCAAAATTGCATTTTTCCTAACTATACAAACTGAGATCCTTTTACACATTATTCCCACCTCATGCCACCCCTCACTCTGCAGTTTTTGCTTGGGCCAAAAGCAAAAGTGATTTGTTTACCTCCCAGTCGCGCGCGCGCGCCTGTCGGACAAGCAGTTAACTACCGAACCCCTTGTTCGAAAGCTTACGACCTATCCAGCTGCCGCTAGTACCTTCCTATTGTAAAAGGACCTCAGGTTTGTATAGTTAGGAAAAATGCAATTTTGGACAAATTGTCATTTTTCGACCATTTCGGTAGAGTCAAAGTTGACCGAAGGTTGAAATTTTGGCACTTATCGTTATTTATATGGATATATTTCAAAACTGATAAAAGTTACAATCATGACTATTTTTTTATTGTATTCTAAATGAAATTGCGCACATTTTCATATATAATACTTCATGTAACGGATAATTTAAAACGGTGCAAAAATTATGTCAAAGAGACGAAATAATTTTTGAGATGTGTCACTGATACTTTTTAGTGCGATAAGAAAGAAATTTGCGCTTGCACGCCTGCGTAATGATTGTAAACAAAACAACGCCTTGATCCGTGAACTCCCAGCATCCCCCAAGGCGCGTGATTCAAAAGTTTTCGGCTGGTAGGCCTATAAGTATTTTTCCGCGAATTTAAAAAAAAACTTTTTTGAGCCGACGTATGGTACGTCCATTCGGAAATCGGGGGAGATTTTGACTCGACGTTTAATACGTCCATTCGGCGTTTAAGGGTTAAGATTGATGTAATGAGTATGCTTATATATGGCTGAAACTCATGGTCAAACTTATGGCATATTTTTCTGGTTTTGAGGGTGATAACAAAACTAAGAATTAGAAAATTTGCATTAAATTCTGAATGTTATTGGTTTCCCAAAGATCTTTAGGTATTTGTTGATGACTAGCACCTAGAGATATTTTTCAGAATTTTATACACATTTTATAATGAGATTTGTCCTGGTATTCCATATTCATTTGTCTCATAAACAGGGTTATATAAGAGTATAGGTACATAATCCTTTTATCTTAAATCCTTGGGGCCAGATGTGCTTCGGTTTCTGGAATTTTTCGGATTTCAGAACTGTGGGGTCTGTAGCGTAATCAAACATCACTACTGTAGACAAAAGCAGTTTTTAAATTTTTTATGTTTTTTCATTATCATTATTTATTATTGAGTATAGTTTATTATTTATATTAATAATATTTGTTAAATGAATGCGAGGTGATTGACATCATCTTAACACATATTATTTTCAACAAAAATATACATAATTGAGCGTTGCCATGATCATGACTTTTTTACTGCTGATGGCATAATTTACTCAGTAATTTGCTTTATATAATTATATCTCGAAAACAAAAATTCAACAATAAGTTTAACTTTGATAACATAGTGGTATGAAAAATCCAGCGCAGTGAGTTGTTGTGATGAAATGTATGACTGCGAACTGATGATGACATAGAACAACCCTCTCCAAGATCGATGTGATGTATTTTATAGTTCGCCTTCTCAAGTTGAATTCAACTTGTGAATTTTAATGATAAGTAAGACTATAAAATACATTTCATCATATTGATCTTGGAGAGGGTTGATCTTTGTCATTGTCATCATCGGTTTGTAGTTGTACATGTGATCACGACGACACACTGTGGGATTTTCATACCACTATATTATTAAAGTTAAAATTATTGTCGTATTCTTATTTTCTGGAATAAATAATTATATAAAGCAAATTATTGAGTCATTTTTGCCCTCAGCAGTCAAACAATCACGATCGTGATAACCACCAAACTTGGTACCTCACAACATATGTCTATGAATGGAACAGAGGTAGAGAGCAGTCACTGGATAACAGATTTCCAGCCAATCAGGTTTTAGCTGTATTTTGTGTGAGAATGTATGTTAATAAATAAATTAGTACCTAGTTTTAAATTGTTTATTTTACTGATTACATGAAGAATAGAATGAATCCCTTTTCATTACGTTGAGTACAAAATTGTTGTTTCAGAGTTTTCTTCAGAAGATATTTACTAACCCTGCATTCAAAACAAATCCATTTCTTTAATCTCTCAAGGAATGTTAATCCATTTCTGTTTACCTGCTGGTCAAAACCTTTACAGTCCACGTGAATGACAACAAAAACAGCAAATTTTTTATAACATTATGAACACACACACACACACACACACACACACACACACACACACACACACACACACACACACACACACACTCTCTCTCTCTCTCTCTCTCTCTCTCTCTCTCTCTCTCTCTCTCTCTCTCTGCTTTGCATATGTATTAATATCTATTGTTAAAGAGACTCAAATTAGCATTCCTGAGAGAGAGAGATTATTTAGGACCATGGCTTGGGAGATGTACAATTATTTGATTATCTTGGGATGTTTTTTTTTAATCTTGGGATTTTCTAAGGGCAGTTCTGGGGATTTAGTAAGAAAAATAATCTTAGTAGCAGCACACGCCCAGATGACTCGCATCAGCCATCAATACCCCAAACTTCCAACCTTATGAATTGATGCTCTACCCTCCACAAAATTTTTTTGGTTTTTAGAATTTTGGGTAAAGGATTGTGTAAGTACATGTAGTAGGCATTTAACAAAATTTCAAGTTGTGAAAAATTGATTGCCCCAGAATGGGTTTTTGGACTGGAAGTGATGTACATATAATGTGCCTTTACTCTCTAGTATAAATATCACATCCAAAGCCCAGTTATTAAGGAATTACCTTCAATAATCCTCTTAATAACCTAGCCTTTCGTATGATGTGAGTTTGGTAGGTGAGGCTAGCAGCGACATTCAGTGTTAAAATGCACCGCCTTGTTGGGTGACTAAACCTAATTGTTTTGAATAAAAAGGGATATAATAAGTTTGTATTATTTTAGATAGATTTCATCTTGTCCTTGTCACTCAGAGCCACCCTGTTGCCTTTTGGAACTAGTATTTTTATTATTAGAATAAAATTTAGTTCTGTTGATAGTTACACTTTAGTTTATATTCATAGGTCAAAGGCATTTAGTTATTCTAGTTTTTGCATAACTGTTTTTGTGTAGTTAATGGTATCACATAGTGTTTCTGGAGAAACTTGAATAAGTGTTTTGAACCCCCCCCCCACCCCCCCCCCACCCACACCCCCAGAAATTTCCATGTATTCTTCAGTTAATTTGTTGATTTTTTATACATTTGTCTTGCATTTTATGGTAGTTTGAGATGAAATCATCAAATGGAGCCATTTCACTTCCCCAGCTGAACAATTCCACTTCTGCGGATCTCTTGGGTCTCTCCACGCCTCCTGCTACTCAGAACAATACTCAAAGTAATACCGGTATGTGATTAAAGGAATGCTTCTTATTTTTTTGTTTTTGGTGATAAATAATGAAGATTGGAGAAAAGTCTAGTTATAAGTATGTTTTGGAGAAATTACTTATATCCAATTTATAATTTATGTAATTGTGTAATAAATTTACAATAATTGTCTTTTTAACAAGCTTTGTTCATTTGGTTTAAGTTAGACTAAGATAAAACTTTTAGAATTTTGCCGCATATGATTTTTGTATTATACAGTAAAACATCATATAAGCATTGAGCAAGTACAGCAGTTTGGTAAAAACTGCAGAATGTCAGGAAAACCTTAAAAGCAAAAAAATATTTGTTTGGTGAGAATCCATGAATCATCAATAGCCATATTCTGTGGAATGGCTCTTGCTGCACCTACTTGGAGATCTTGAAAGACAACTCTATTCTCCCAATGCTAAAGCACACCACATTCCATCGTCTTACGGCCGACGTATGAGGGACTTTTGTAGGGGTAGCATCTTGCAATTTGTTTAATGTGTTATTTGTTCTCATATATTCATTCCCTGTAGGATGTTTGTGTCATTAGTGCACCTCATGCATTACACTGTGGGTATTACTGAAGGTTCTTTGCAGCTTCCCTTGGGCCCATAGCTGCAGCCCCTTTTGTTCCTTTTACTGTACTTTCCACCCTCTCTTAACAATTGATTCATAGTGCAATTTCAAGGGTTTTCTCTTGTTACATCTTTCAAACCATTATACTGTCAATTTCCATTTCGGCACTGAATGGCCTGATAGGTACCAGCGCTTGGCACCTATGGCCTAAATTTTGTATTCTGTTCTCACTTCATTTATTCATTGTTACATTTTACTTTCATTTTCATTTATTCATTCAATTACCTCCGTTACCTTTTCCTTTTTCCCATTCTGTGTATCCTGTGATTTTTTCAAGCAAAGTGAGGAACCAACGCAGATTTCTGGTAATAGATTCATCCTCTTATTCCAAGATATTCCAGCTATTGTCAAATCCAATGTCAACAAGTACAGGTAGTGCTCGAGTTACGATAATTCGTTTTACGATAATCCGATGTTACGATGGGGTTAGCAATTAATACTAAAAAAAAAAAAAAAAAGTTGAAAATGCGTATTTTTAAATTTCGCGCACAGCGAGCGCTGGCAGCAGCGTACTACGCTGTACGATATGTTGGCCCGAGAGCGAGAGGCTGGCGTAGGTACAGCGGCAATGAGTTCGACCTCACTTGCGCTCGTTTTGAACCAAGAAACATTAGGTCGGTGTTCGTTTGTGATTTGAGAGTTTTTTTAAGTACCGAAAATTAAAACAAAAAAACTATGTCTGCCAAACAACCAAATAGGTGTCCTGCTGGTAGTGCAAAAAAGAAGAGGCAATCCATCACTTTGGAGCAGAAACTGAAAATAATAAACCAGCGTGAAGCGGGAAAGGCAGTCATGGTTATCGCACGTGACGAACGTTTATCGCAATCGACGGTATCCACCATCCTCAAGGACAAGAAACGCGTAATGGATGCTGTAAAGGCATCTGCTTCAGTTCATTCAACGGTTATATCAAAGAAGAGGATAGAGCCTTTGGAAGAAATGGAGCAATTATATGGTCACGTGGATGGAGGTGATCAAACATCCAAAAGCGTATGCCGCTCACCCTCTTAACCATTCAGACAAAGGCGCGCATGCTTTTTGAAGAGCTGAAGAAGAATTATGATGATAACCACAACAAAAGTTTTGCAGCAAGTGCTGGATGGTTTCGTCGTTTCAAGAACCGCCATAATTTTCAGTGTGAAAATTAGCGGTGAAGCAGCAAGCGCTGATGCCGACGGGGCCGCTAAATTTAAGGATGTTTTAAACGAGATCGTCGTTAATGAAGGCTACTTGCCAGAGCAAATCTTTAATGTTGACGAAACCGGACTTTATTGGAAACGTATGCCACAACGGTCCTACATCCACAAAGAAGCAACGGTGATGCCCGGGTTTAAGGCATACAAGGATCGATTGACTCTTCTGCTTGGGGGAAATGTGGCTGGGTATAAACTTAAGCCCTTTATGATTTATCACTCAGAAAATCCAAGGGCTTTAAAAAACATCGACAAGCAGACACTTCCTGTGCATTACCGTCATAATAAAAAAGCTTGGATGACTGCAATATTGTTCGAGGACTGGTTCGTTCATTGCTTCATTCCGGAAGTGAAAGATTATTGTAGAAAAAATAACATCCCCTTCAAAATTCTTCTGATTCTCGACAATGCTCCTGGCCACCCTCAGCACATCGGAGATAGTATTAACGAGAATGTAAAAGTTGTGTTTCTGCCACCAAACACAACTTCTCTCATACAACCCATGGATCAGGGTGCTGTGGCTACGTTCAAGGCGTATTATCTTCGGAACACGTTTGCGCAGGCTGTTCAGGCTACGGATAACGAGGAGAAAGATCTCAGAACTTTCTGGAAAGAATTTAGTGTTCTTAACTCCATTATGAACATTGGAAGGGCGTGGAAGGAGGTAAAGAAAGAGTGTATGAATGGGGTCTGGAAAAATCTGCTGAAAGTGTATGTGAACTCGTTTTAAAGGTTTCGATCAGAATGAAGAAGTGGAAATCAATAAAAAGATCTTGATACTTGGGAAAAGTTTAGATTTAGAAATTGACGAGGAAGATATCCAAGAACTTATAGATGTGCAAGATGTAGAGCTAACGGCAGAGGATTTAATTGCACTTGCAGAAGAGAAAAAAAAAGCAGAAGAGGAAGAAGAAATAAAAGAGCAGAGCGAACGTTTACGACTAAAAAACTGGCAGAGGCGTTGCTTTATTTGATCAAGGACTGAAACTTTTAAGTGAAATGGATGGGGACGAGGAAACGGTTTGCCACCAAAAGTTCAGAGGGCTCATCAAGACAGTGTTGATGGTTACCGATTAAATTTATGAAGAACGAAAAACAAAAAAAACGGCACTGTGCAAAACCTACAATGGATTTTTTCTTCAAGAGAACGACTCCAGTGCATTCCGCTTCCCCCAGCCCTACCCCCTCACTTGAGACTCGATCCTGTACGTCTCGGAACAGTTGTTTCCTCGAGACACCTGAACTTACAGAAGAAGAAATTTTATCTGAGGAAGAGCGAATTGATGATCCTGCTGCTTTATCATCATCCTCCTCTTCCGATCTTTAGTTATAGTAGCCATGAACAGCCTGACACCGATCACGTATGCCGACAACGGACCGAATCTTGGTGAGTACCCTTTACTCTACAGTCTGATCCTTGTTCTTATTATTAAGTTTCTTTTTATACTTAATTATCATAAGTCAATCTGCATTGAAACACCCGAACTAGCTGATATTAATAATTACTATACCTTATATGTATAGGTATACTGTGTAGTGTAGGCTAATCTTCCATATATGTGTATATAGCCTAGCCTATATGGTACTGATTAACTTAGTGTAGGCTAGGCTATATCCGAGATACGATTTTCTCAACTTACGATGGGTTTTTCGGAACCTAACCCCATCGTAAGTAGGAGAATACCTGTATATAGGCATTTAAGATCATTGTACCATTTAGATAGATATATCTTTCAATCAGCATATTCCTAATGCCACCATTGGAAAAATGCTCTTGCTGAAATCTAGAGCCAATTAGGGCTTCAGAATTGAAGCTTGTCAGACACTTAATATTTCAGATATATAAAATCCAAATTCCAAAACGAAGTTAAATGAAATGCTGATGACTATTTTAGTAAGGTATGGCCCTAGAAAGGTCATAAGATTTAGGACAAATGACAAGCCATAGTTTGATGATACATGTAGACAAGTTTACCATAACAGACCAAATTCAACATGAGGAGAGGAAATTGGTCGCATTAAAATTACACCATATTTGTTGTGGCTGTTAACAGAATTAGTGCAAACTTAGTAATGCTGTTCCTGTTAACAGGAAAAATGATTTTTAAGCCATTATGGAAGTACTATGTGGAATCTGAAGGATTGTTAGCTGATAGTCATATGCATATAGGAAGCAGTTAGGTACCTGCAGCGCCTGTTTAAATATGACATGCCATTTGCAAGAGAACCTTGATAAGTGTTTGCAGGTAGAGTAATTCAAATATTATAAATGAATAGAATTTACCATATGGCTGAAATTTCAATATTTACTTAAAGAATAAACTTACAGGAATTACTCAGTCTCATTATCATCATCTATCTTTGGGTCAGACTCATCTTCCCATTCTACAATCAAGCTTTTGAAGCCAAGCAATTGGCTAAGGATGTCCCGTTCCCTGATACTTTACATCTGGAACCTATTCTTACAAAATTTGCTTTTTGTTCTAGGGATGTTAAGAAAATTCTTGATAATCTTGATAGATGGGCTGGAGAAGATCCTGATGTGTCTTCCCATAGTTTTTTTTTAGAAAGGTTTTGTGTGTTGTCTCACAAGATTAGTAGGTTTTGTAGATTTTTAGATCGACATAGTACCTTTGATGATGAGTGCAAACTTAGTAATGCTGTGCCTGTTAACAAAATACTTATTTTTAAGCCATTGTGGAGGTATGTGAAATCTGAAAGATTATTGTTAGCCAACCATCAATATGCATATAGGAAACAGTTAGGTACCAGCAGTACCCTTTTAGGTTTATCATGCCATGTGCAAGAGAACCCTTATAAGGCTTTTGAGTGTTGAGTAATTCAAATAGATTTTGGTGTTGCTGGGAGTCGATGGATATGTTTTAGGTGTACATACTTCAAGATTTTCCTATGGGTAGGGAGCAGTGAGTTGCTGTTGATGGGATCTTTAGCAAACCAAGACCTATTGTGTCTGGAGTTTCACAAGTTAGTGTTCTTGTTCCCCTGCTATTTTTTTTTTTTTGTGTTCAAGTGATGTGATTAATTGCTTGGAAAACAAGAATGTTCGTTATGCAGATGACAACATTTGTGGCTGTAGTAAATGAAGCTGACTGTAGTCTCAGCCATGTCATGGAGTGGATTAGTGAACAGTGCACTGTAGTCAGTGGGGTTTGAGTCTGGACTCTGTAAAGTGTAGAAACTATTGATTAGCAGATCTTCCACTCTGTCCTCCCCTTTAAGTAGATGGAACTCTGCAGAAGTCCAACTGAGAAGTTTGTCAAGCAAGGCAATATTCACTGCATGTTGGTGCTGATGTTCAGCAAGGGCAACTTAATTTGGGGATCAGGAATAAATTGTGAATGTGAAAGATCTTTGTTAAAGTACAACTTATGAAAAATTGATGAACAAGAGACCATCTTTGAACAGTCAAGTCATATCTGCAAATATTAGGAAACAAGTATAACATCACAAACCACTATCTAAAGGAGATAAAATCTCTGGCAGAAGCAGACATCCACAATGTAGAACAGTATTCTAGTAAAAGAAGAATGAATGACCTAAAACAGATCCCTGATCCCCTTTTCCTGCCAAGGGCAACTTAATTGCAGAACAACAGCACCAATTTACAGTGAATGTTCCTAGGTGTCAAACTTCTCAGTTCCAGAGGTCCTTTATTCCTCACAAAACTTAGATTTATTTAAATTTTTATCTATTTTTGTGAATTTGTTAACTTTTTTCTTATTTTAAATTATCTCCTTTTTCTGTATGTATTTCCAATCAGTACCTTATGTTACTTCTTTCTAATGAACACCATATTCTTTGGAAGCTTGAATTATAAAGTCGGTAGTCCCTGTGGACTTGTTCCATATGAATAGGGTTCATCCTCTGAATAATAACAACTCTGATGCCTCTGTAATTATTTGTAGGTAAAATCAGGGACTTATTGTAAAAGGTACTTTTATAATAGAATATGTATAAAGTAATTTTGACATACATTTTTTTTAAGTACTTGTTTTGAACATTTTCTTGTTCAGTTAGTACAGAAATGTACATTGTCAACAGGTGTTTTGGTCGATGTTTTGGGAGACTTGTATGGGGGCAGCAGTAACACAAATACTCACAACGGAACTTCTTCATCATCCCCCTCTGTAACTTCATCTGGTGCAGTAGACAATATTAAAAAGTAAGGCTTTATCGTTTCTTTAATTGCAAAAATATTCTTTTTGTGAAAAACATCATTCATGTAAAATTGCTCTTCATAAAAATTAGAGTCAGAGAATACAATTGCATTTAGGTTACTGATAGTGTAAACAGCAGTAACTCTAAAATTTTGTAGTGTCCCTTGCTTGAAACGCTGTAAAGTGCATCGTCCCTTCATTCCCCAGCCTCATATTTCTCTGCCTTTTATTTCACATTGATTCCTTTTTTCCCCTTCCCTCCTTGCTGTCCAGTTTCATCAACTTACATATATATTATTATGGTGATGATGATGATGACCACACTTGAACAAAAACCAGGAGTTCAGGTTGACAAATCTGTGAATATTTTTTTGTTTACAAATGACATAAGGTGATATTTTGGTCTTTTTCAGATTCGTATGTAAAAATAATGGAGTTCTGTATGAGAATGATATAATTCAGATAGGCATCAAATCAGAATTCAGACAGAACCTTGGGAGGATAGGTGTCTTCTATGGCAACAAAACTTCCATGCCCTTACAGGTTTGTATGCAGTTTTGCAACTTATTTCAAAATTTTATTTACCCTTTAGTAAATTAAGAAAAGATTCTATTAATTTTACACGCACCCCCCGGTTACTGACAGGGGTTCTGTTCCTGGTGGCTTGACAGTAACCAAAATTTGTCTCTAACCGAAATTCAAAAAGTCTACAGGCGCCACAAGCCATATTATGGTGCCCTAGACTGGTTAATGATGTCTTAGACAGTGTCACGGCCAGATATTTTCCCCTAATATGTAATAACTTTTTAACGAAAATATGGAATTTCATTTACCTAATCGTTTAGTATGGTCTGCATGGTAGTTCTACAAATTTTTAATGTCAAATTCGATGAACTTAAAGGTAAATCTCAGCCTAGAATGAGAAAAAAACAAAAGTCGCCTTTTCCATATCACTGACGTTTCCACCATCTCATTAATCATATCTTCTACTTAGTTAAAAAAGCAAAAGAGAATGATAAAAGTATAGTTAATAATATAATCATTGCTTAAATGCTACGGCTATAAACAACTGAATGAAAGCAGTCTTTTTGCTATAACATCCAAACCAAATCTGATAAAGTTTCATTGCATTTCAGCCATCTTACGTTAGTAAATAATTACTGTAGTTTTGTTACAAGTGACATTAAGTAGAATAGGACTTATATTTTTTCATTATACATTTATTCGCTATGGTGAAAAGATTGACACGGAAATGTAGCACCGCTGAGTTTAAGCTGCATTTATAGCTGAAACTGAGAAAACAATGTTCATGCTGCTAATGACATTAAATTATCATGCATCAGTAACATGGATGAAACTCAACTGCAAATAATAGTGGAGAAAAATGTATTTTAATGAAATGCTGGGCATGAAAGAGGTTTTACTGTTGTTTTCACGCTGTTAAAAGATCAATATGTAAAGCTCGTATTATGATGAAATGGGGTAAAAATAGCTAAAGGAATTTGCTAATTTAAAAAAAAAAAATCATACTCTCGACACCATCTATTGACAAAAAAACTAAGTCTAGTTCACAAGAAGACTTATTTTCATATTTCGACTTTAAAACACTTCATATAATGAAACATAACCTTGTCCCATATAATAGTTTCTAGAGATTAATTTATGCTAAGTAGAATTAAGAAAATTGTTCTGAATTAAGTTAAATGCAGCAAAAAAAAAAAAAAAAATCTCCATCAGCTGATTTTTCCAAAACAAAACAAGATCACAATGGCACCATGAAAAATACAAATTAGTTACAAATTTGGTATTTCATAACAAGATGTGTTTGTTATATTTTGACTAAAACACTTCATATAACAAAACATAACCTTGTCCCATATAAATAGAGTTTCTAGAGATTAATATACACTAAATAAAAGCAAGAAAATCATTCTGAATCGAATGCTTCTATTTAGTGTAAATTGTTCTCTAGAAACTATTTATGTTTGGCAAATATAATATAAGACTGCATACAGTATTATTGGATACAGCAAAGTAAAGGATAACTTTAAAAGAGCCAAGAAAAAGATACATATATATATTCATTATGTTTGTATTTTGTGAGGCAGTCTCAGGACTTAAGCTCAGTCACTGATAACCAGACAATGGTGCCATAAACGCTACAGAGGGTAAAACTTTGAGTACAGTGGTCCCCCCGTATTCGCGGGGGATGCGTACCACACCCCCCTGTGAATAGTTAGAACCTGCGAATGTTTGGAACCCTTATAAAAATGCTAAAAGCAGCCTATTTTGTTAGTTAAAACTCAAGAAAAACCCACTAAAAATGTTCATACTTGGTTTTTTAATAGTTTTATTATCACAAAAAGTGCATTTTATGATGAAACTGATTAAAAACCAGGAATTTGTGGATATTTTTCATAGAAAAATACTGCGAATGTGCGAATTTTCTGCGAATAATGCGGGGAAACTTTCCCGAGAGAAATCTGCGAATGTGTGAGGCCACGAATCTGTAGAACATGAATAAGGGGGGTCCACTGTATATTGAACAAGCCCCATAAAACCGATACCAACAGTAACCGGGGGCTGCCTGTATTCAGTTTGTATAACAATGAGAAGTCCTATAATGTTCTTGCCAAAGATTTAGTTGCATTAATAAAATATTTTGTTAAGCATACTTATAAAATATTATCATTTATTCATTTGATATGAAGAATAAAACTTATCTACTGATTAGGGTTTTGCACCGAGTGTTTCCATGGGACCTGGACAACAAGGGAAAGTTTCGGTACAAGTTAAACCAGTTGAGCCTACTATTGATGCTGGAGCGCAAGTTCAGCAACTTGTTAACTGTGAATGTGTTGAAGACTTTAGTGGTAAGGAATACTTGGTTTTAATGTAGTATTTAAGAAAGTTGACTGATAAAAAAAAAAAAAAAAAAAAATCTAGTGAGTAATATAAGTATTGCCTTACCATTCAGAGCCTGGCCTTCCTAGATAAGAGGGTAAGTAATGTAAATATATTTTGAGTAGCCATTTACTTGGCATTGTTGGGACCAAAGTTAACTCTGTAAGGTCTGTGTATATACCAGGGTAGTTAAAAGTAGAAATGCTCAATTTTATTAATGTTTTGTGATGAAGTAACTTGAAAATATAGAATGCAAAAAATTAGGTTAGTGTTACAGACATGCTTTAGAGGGGGCAACCTCATGGTTTCAATAGATCTGGAGGACATACTTTCAAATACCTGTCCATCAGAACTCAAAAATACTGCCACTCTTTGTGGGGTAGTGCTGTCTACCACTTAAAAGCACCTTGCTTTTATTTAGAGACAGCTTCAATGTTGTACATATGGGCATTCTTGCCGTTACCATAATGTTTGAAGTACCGTATATACTCGAGTAACGTGCGATCTCGCATATCATGCGAACCCAAAATTTTCACCAATAAACAGTGGTTTTGTCATGTATCTCATGTATCATGCGAGTTCCTTTTCCGAGGTCAGTTCATAAGGTGGGTGGTTTAGCGTGCTAATGGCCAAGTCGTTCAGATGTGTGCTGCTGCTAGTGAAGTTACGGTAATTTTCTTACTAATCTCGAGAATTGAATAGAAGATCTCAAGATTAAAAAAGAATACCAAGATAATAAAATAATTGTAAAAATAACATGCCTTGGAGTCGTCTCTCTCTCTCTCTCTCTCTCAGAAATAAATACTGTAATTTGAGTCTTTCACCAACGGATATCAGTAAATGTGTAGACATTGTGTGCGTGTTTAAAAAAGTGTAGTACACACACATTCCGATGTTTCGGTTTTTGGAATTTTTCAATTTCGGAAATGTGAGGTCAGATGCATAATCAAACAAACATCACTACTGCAGGAAAAAAATTTTTCCCTTTATGTTTTTCATTATTGTTATTTATTAATTACTGTTTATTTAAATAAATATTAATATAATACTGTTACATGAATGTGAGATAATTAAGATCACCTATAATAAAATAGTGGGACAATTAATATCATATGTTCACTAATAGCTATTATTTTCAAAACAAACATTCCGTAAAACACAAAAAATGTATGTACATAACAATCAAAATCTAATGTTTTGCAGTTCAACTTGTGAATTTCAACAATAAGTATGACTATATAATATATTTCACCATATTGATCTTGCAGTTGAAGAGTCGTAAAATTTTGAGGATGGTCCGGGAAAAGGATTTGTACTTTGTGATTACGTATCGCTACAACAACATGCGGTATTTTCATACCACTATATTGATGACGCATCGCTACGACACACTGGTATTTTTCATACCACTATACATTAAAGTTAAAATGATCATATTATATTATTGTTTTCACGAAGAAATAATTATATAAAGAAAATTATCGAGTAATTTTTGCCGTCAGCAGTCAGAAAATCACGAACATGGTAACGTTCAAACCTATTGTCATCCACGGCATATGTCTATAAATAGAACAGAAGCAGAGGGCAGTCATTGGATAACAGATCTCCATGGCTACCAACCAGCCAATCAGGTGTTAGTTATACTACTCTGTGAATTTCTTAGAATGAACGTTTACACGTAACACACGGGAAGCTAACGATGATGTGTGTGCTTTGCATACAGTACGTAGTTTTTGTTTTTATTAGTGTATTTTACTGATTACATGAATATTCCTCTCTCTCTCTCTCTCTCTCTCTCTCATCTCTCTCTCTCTCTCTCGTCATCTCTCTCTCTCTCCTCTCTCTCTCTCTCTCCTCTCTCTCTCTCAGGAAAGATACTGTCAATTCAATTTATCAGTATCTTCCTGATAGACAAAGTAAATATTTAGGACTCCAAAGCTTGGCATATGTCAATTATTTTATTATCTTGGGATTTTTGGTTAATCTTGGGATTTTCCATGGTCACTCTTGGGATTAGTAAGAAAAATGCGATTATTTGAGTAGCGCTCACCCAAATGAATTGGGGTAAGCCTAGCACGCCAAACAATAGTATTTACAAAATGAGCGGAGCTCTCTGGCTGGGCTGGGTGGTGGCCACCCACGCGTTTGATCGCATATCTGCCAAATTTATAACAACAACAGAGATAAAACCAATTCTCCCATTACAGATATCAAATATTATCTTTTCCGTTGCGCAGAATTCTAAATAAATTACGTAGGTTCACGATTGATAAAGTTTTTTTATGCAATAACAAGAAACGGAGTCAGATATTCTATCAACAGGGCATCTCATTTTGGTGCTGTTGCGAATATTTCAACCAGTTCCACGTGCGTTTAAATCCATACTGACTGTACAGTCTGGAGGCATTTCTCCCTTCTACACATATCTTGATTTCTTAATATCGTAGGTATAGAATAAATTGGTGAGCAAGGAAATATGAAATAAAGCATAACATTAAGTTTGACGAGTGAGAAAATAAACAAATCGTATACAGACAGACTCTGTCTCTCTCTCTCTCTCTCTCTCTCTCTCTCTCTCTCTCTCTCTCTCTCTCTGAGAAAATAATAGATAGGAAACAATGACTGAATATTGCTTGAATGCGATATGGCAAAGTTTTGGCCTGACTGAAGAGTGGAGTGACTTTGAAACCAACTTACAAGTTATTCGTGGTCATCTCACAGCCATAGAGAGACATCAACTTCACAGCCGAGAAAGGGCAATCGTATACGAAATAAATAGGTATGGAAAATGCGAAATGCGGGCCTATGTTGTCTCATAAAAAAAGCTCTCGCTCGGACAGCTGTAAGATTTAGGAGAGAGAGAGAGAGAGAGAGAGATATATAATCTTATAATTATAGCCTCGGGGTTTGTCTCAAGGACATTCAAAGGTCTGTCACACACGGGCAGTTGTTTTTGTAAAATTAGCATAAGGGCAGATCTTTAAAAGCCACGCCAGAGAGCTCGCCACGGTGACAAGACTATACCTTCCATATGAATTGACGATGTCCTATACGAAGATGCAGGAGATGAAAATGATCAAAGATCTGGAAGATGACAAATATGATGACTGCCTTGATGGCAAAGAATTCAGAGCAGTATTTGATGATACGGACACGGAGAGCGACTTTGGAGGATTTTAGTTTATTAATTTTATGCAATTTTTTTTACTTTAATAAATTTTCACTTACCTGCGTATCCTAAAAGGAAAATAATAGTTCAAGTAACAAATGTTTCTTTTACTGAGTAAAACAAAAAGTAAAAAATCCTTCGGTGTTGTGCCTTAACTGATTTGGAAATTATAGATGGTTAGTCTAGAACAGTTAAACATGTTGTATAAACCAAAATAATGCAAATGGCGCACGATTGCTCTTTTGTATTTTAAAATACAATAGTAATATGAGAATGCATACAATATTATTGGATATAGTGAAGTACAAGTAAAACATAATTTTTTAAAAGATCTACTGTTTTCCTCCAGTAGTAACTATCGCGATCTGCTGATTTGGGAAAGCATAGACGGTACGCTAATTTTATACCGCGTGTATGATGCGACCCCTTTAAAATTAGCTTCAAAATTAGGTTTCAAAAGTCGCATAATATGCGAGTATATACGGTAGTCCTATTTTATTGTTTTTACTCCTCAATGCTGAAAATGTAAATACAGCAGCTCACCGAGATAGTGGATCAAAGCATCCGAGCTGACCCTGCTATAAAAGAAACTCTTGATTTGTTCATACACGGAACAAACTTTCGGTCTTAACAAAAGGGTATAATCTTCTTGCACCAGCTGGAAACCAGTTCAAAACAATTAAAGATTGTAAAGTAAGAAATTTGTGGCATCTGACAACTCATGTGTATATGAGGTGGAAGCTGGTCACTGACCAGTCATAGAGCCCCGTGACGCATCAGTCTTTCTTTGACCGCTATTTTGAGTAGTTAGTTTGTGCTCTCCTTCCCAAGTCGATTACTTTGTTTGTCCATGATCTCTTTGTTTGCGTGGTTACCATGTTTGATTATGGTGGAGTCCTTCAACTCTTTTAGGCCTCATCAACGCAAGATGGCGGTTGGTTGGACGTCTCTAGGCCTACGGGGTGCCCCCTCATTGGCTGGCCTACTCTCACATTTCTTGGCTGCTTGTACCACTCCTCAGGCCCCCTCAACAGTCTCCCCACCTCCAGGCCTACACTACTTTGGATCTCATGTGCTGCCTCCTAGTGGGACGCTTTTGTCAACATAGACACTTACTGGGTCGCCCTTTATCGCTCCACCAGTGAGGCCATCGACCAGCGCTGCTATTCAGGATGTCGTGATATCACATCCTCTTAGCCTATGACGTCATCTGTGCTGGCGTGCTTGCCTCCCACTGTTATGACATCATTTCCATCTTCACCTATGATGTCATCACAGCCTCTCGTTGTGTCATCGGAGACATTGTGTCAAGCTATGGTTAAGAGGCTGGACTGGTATCCTGCTCTCTCTGGCAAGAAGTGTTGGAGTGATTTTTCCTCACCTCCTTCTACCATGAGACGTCATAGAGGGAATAAGCACTCTCCTCCTCATCGCCCTTGAGTCAAACGGAGAATTCTGGACTTTAAGGTGTCATCTGCGATTGAGAGGAGTGCTTCGCCGACTTCTCTTTATGGATGTCTCCCTTATACATATATGTATGTGGCAATGAAAGTAATAGCCCATCTCAACCATCTCAGTCTCCTGTACCTGTTCCAGTCGTCGTAAATATGATAAGGCTCCAATTAAGAGGTTGAAGGTACTTTTTTTTTTTTTTTTTTTTTTTTTTTTTTTAACGACAGTGTTTCCTGCACCTTCTAAGGATTCGTCTCTACAAACTTGTGGTTGACAGTCGTGAACATGAGGCGACTCTGGGCATGTACATGTTTCTCATTCACCTTCCAAAAACCGTGACCTTAGGGGTCAGTCTCCTTTAGGACATTTGCTTCAGTGTCGTTCTCTGTCTTGAGAACGTGCTTGTGTGTCGTCACAAGGCTGTATACTTGACTCGTCCTGCGAACATGTACATGGTTTGGCTCGAGACCATGTACGGGTTCCTTCACTGGATAGAGTTCCGGAGTCCTCTATTTCAGGATCTTCAGTAGTTAGGGACCCCACTCCAACCAGTGGGAGGCATGATGCCTGGCTTCCTAGGGAAGCCTCTACAGTCCCATTAGGGATGGATGAGTATCCTTCCAAGCTGCCTTCTTCTCGTCGTCGGTCTCCTTTGCCAGAACCAGAGGAGGGAGAGAGCCAGGAGTTTGTCTTCTTTCTCAGGTTATTGATTTCAATAATTTTAGGTGTAGAATGCGGACTCAGACTTCTATGACCCATATGGGCATAGAGGCTTTGCTAGGTCCAGGGGAAGATACTAAGGCCTTGTTTGAGCTCCCGTCAGGACATGATCAGTTGATCTTGCAGTGTGTTAACGCCTTGGTTTTGGACCGGGATGACTCACTGCCTTCCAATAGGTCCTCGAAGTTCCTTCCTTCCTCCTCTTGTGGGGCATAGTAAGTATTATTTCACCAATGTGGTTCAGCTGATGCCCCATCAACTTAATTTGGACAAATGTTTTAAGCCTGGTATGACCCTGGATCAGGTTAGATCTGAAGGACCATCATTTTTTTTGCAAGAGGCCTTGGCTATGGAGCCTGCTGCTTCTACCATCGTCCAGACTGTGTCCTGGTTGGACTTGTGGTCCAATGCGGTAGCCAGGATAGTGTTGGATTGCGCTGAGGGAGGTTCAGTTAGTTTTTCCTGCTTTGTCAGGCTATTGCAGTCTGGGGGCTGTTGTTCCTGGACCTTCTGTCTCTTCTGTCAGTTTCCGAGAGAAATTCCCCCTTGGCAACAGCTCCTTTGCCAACCTCATGTGGAAAGATTAGTAGAGTCCCTGTCTCTTCATGGCTGGAGACTATCAGGTATCTCCTCTGAGTGAGATGTTTTTCTTGAAAGGCTGGGGGCAAGATGTCTGGCTAACTCCGGAAATCTTCATCAACATTGTACCAGAGGAAATGGGTAGTCTACTGTGATTGGTGTCATCGATGGGGTTTCTCTCCACACAGAGCTTCTGTTCAGCGGATAGCGGATTTTTTTTAATCTTCCTAAGGGTTGAGAAAGGTCTTTCTGTTTTGGCTATCAGAGGCTACAGAGAGGCCTTGGGCTTGGTTTTGCACCTGAAAGGCATGGACATCTCTTCATCTGGGGAAATCTCCTTGTTGTTCAGGAGTTTCAAATAGTCCTGTTCACTAGAGAACTCAAGCCTTCTGCATGAGATCTTTCTCTTGTCCTGAAAAGTCTCATTCGAGCTCCATTCGAGCCCCTACGTTGGTCATCAGACAGGGATCTGACTCCAAAGATAGTTTTCCTGTTAGCCTTGGCTTCTTCAAAAAAGGTTGGGGAGCTTCATGCCCTAAGTTATGATGTTAAACACACCAGGGGTGTATTTAATATCATAACTAAGACCCAAAATTCCTCGGTGCATGATGACAGATTTGCCTCATTTTCTATTCTCTCACTTGATGACTTTCTGGACAACAATCTACAGGAGATCTTGCTTTGTCCCGTCAAGGTTCCATAGACTTCTGTTAGCATGGGCCAGTCCAGAAGGGAAGTGTCCAAGAACACGATTTCATTCTGCTTATGTGAGACAATTTAACAGGCTTACTCCTCACATACTAGTTTTGTCACTGAGTCTGTGCAGGCTTGACATCAGAGGTATAATTTTCCTCTCTGGCATTTAAGAAGAACTTGTTTGTTCATTGAATTTTGAGTGCTGGTTCTTGGCTACGTCA
The DNA here is from genome assembly GCF_015104395.2 of Macrobrachium nipponense. NCBI lineage: Eukaryota > Metazoa > Arthropoda > Malacostraca > Decapoda > Palaemonidae > Macrobrachium > Macrobrachium nipponense. Next base: position 52,841,096 of record NC_061091.1, read on the forward strand.
ATCCACGTTCACTTCCTTTTACTTAAAGGGTGTTGCCCACCCCACAGGTCCTTGGACACTTTTTTTGTTCGGTCCAGTGGTGGCTACACAACAAGTTGTTTAACTCGCCTAGTGTCCCTGGCAGGACAGCTGGCATCTTTCTTTCTCTTTTTTCCTTACTTCTTCCTACTGGCAGATTGAAGATTAGACCATCATATGCTGGAACTGGTCTAATACTGGTGAGTATGGTGGTCATGCTGGTGGTGGTTTTCTCAATTCGGTAGCAAGTACTCTTCTCTCTGGCAAGGGGAGCTAGAAGTGGTAATAAACTCCTGTGGCCTGGATGGTTTGTTGCTTGAACTGGCAGAGTTGTCTCTATCTTCCTGGAATACAATGAATCTGGTTATGTATCATTGTGTTTCAACCTAGACAGCTGACTTTTTAGGTATGCGATTATCTATTCTCTCACGGGCTTGGACCCCCTTCTATAGAACTCGTTCTTCTAGGAAGGGTGGTCAGGTGGGTTAAACTCCCAGTCGGTATAGGATACTTGTACCTCCCTCCAAGTATAAGTATCCTATTTTAATCTTTGATTGAAAAAGTGACCCTATCATACCATGTTTTGAGCTAAGCAGTATAAAAAAAAGCAATGTTCAAATCACACAGATTACGAATTATGCTAATGCATAGAAGGGATCATTATTTAAATAACCCTAAGGAAAATGGTGCTAGCTATGAATTCACTAAATTGTTGACATTTATAACATTAGGAATAAATAAAAAGTTTACACTACTAGACAATATTATGTTGAGAATGAGATTCTGGGAGATACAAAAAGAATCATAGCATCAGCTCCTCCTCCTCCTCCTCCTCCTCCATTGAAAATAAAAAATTTTATTTTTAAAAAATTATTTGCTTTGTAATAGATTTCAATCTGATTGTTGTTATAATTGTAGGGCTGTAAACCTATAGGACTGTACGTAAATGCTTTGTAGCAGGAGCATCTGTACATTTTATTTTTCATATCAAACACCAGACAGAAAATAAAGACTTAGTTTTTATTTTGGTTATTTTCTTATATGTTTACCAAAATCAAATCTTCTACCTAGTTTTAAACAAATTTTATTTTTCAGGGCTACCCGACTTGACCGTTGGTTTTACTTATGGCAATGTTCCTCAAAGATTAATTTTACGTCTGCCGCTCTCTTGTAACAAATTCTTTGAACCAACGGATATGAACGGAGAATCTTTCTTTGCAAGATGGAAAAACTTGAGTCAGTAAGTATCCTAAAACATTTCAGTTAGTTATTACCAGCAGAACAAAGTTTTCATTGCTTTCTTGTGGGTGCTACTTTAAAACAATCCCCACATTGCAAATACATCCCTTTATCACAAAACTCATCATCATAAAATAGCCTTTAACAATGTAGGATGCTTGCAGGTGTATGAAACTAGATTTCCATATAGGATAGTTCCACCTTGCATGCCACACCGACTCCCTAATACCTAATGTCCTTATGGATGCAGCCCCTCTCTCTAGGTTTTTTCATTGTCCTGTCTCCAGTTTATTTTCAAAATCAAAGCTGCTATTAGTCTTGTTGCTGGTGTTGATTGTGGCCTTTGTGTTTCCTAGGGGTACTCAGTATGTTGCTGGTATTCATTTTAGTGATTTTTATTACACTAAAAACTCTTGTGATGTGATAAGTGACAATCTGTTAAGCAACAAAGACTATTATAACCGACACTTGAATATTTTCTGGCTAAGTAACAGTCTTTGAGGTAAGGTTCACATAGTAGAAAGTGGTAATAATAATATAGAAGATTCACCTAAGTCTGTTAAGTTTACACATAAGTCTGTTAAGTTGAGGTGGATACAAAAGTGTATTAAATGTATGTATGTGTATATTTACTTGTTTTGGAGATGCTGCTTCATCATCATATTTGCTGTAGTATGTGAAGCTGTTAATTTAGGGCCTTTTGTCAGTTGATTTGTAACCTTTATAGTTTTGCTTAATGAATATTTGCTGCCTGGGAGTTGGGCACCCAGCCTTGTCTGTTTTTTCAGGAAGATTCCTGCTAACCAAAAATCAGCTGCTAACCAAAAATCAGCAATAACGGTACTAGTAACCTGCTTAACCCTCTTACGCCGATTGGACGTATTAAACGTCGAGTCAAAATGTCTCCCGTATGGCGATTGGACGTATTATACGTAGACTCAAAAAAGTTTTTTTAAAAATTCGCGGAAAAATACTTATAGGCCTACCAGCCGAAAACTTTTGAATCGCGCCTTGGGGGATGCTGGGAGTTCACAGATCAAAGCGTTGTTTTGTTTACAATCGTTACGCAGGTGCACAAGCGCAAATTTCTTTCTTATCGCACTAAAAAGTATCAGTGACACATCTCAAAAATTATTTTGTTACTTTGACATAATTTTTGCACCATTTTAAATTATCCGTTACATGAAGTATTATATATGAATATGTGCGCAATTTCATGTAGAATACAACAAAAAAATACTCATGATTGTAGCTTTTATCATTTTTTAAATATTTTTATATAAATAACGATAAGTGCCAAAATTTCAACCTTCGGTCAACTATGACTCTACCGAAATGGTCAAAAAACGCAATTGTAAGCTAAAACTCTTATATTCTAGTATTCAATCATTTGCCTTCATTTTGCAACAAATTGGATGTCTCTAGCACAATATTTCGATTTATGGTGAATTTATGAAAAAACATTTTCCTTATGTCCGCGCAAAACTCTTCCATTAAGTTTTTTTCGTGCAATTGTCCTAATGTTTGCGCCATTTTAAATTTGCCGTTACATAAAGTTTTATATATGGAAATATGCGCAATTTCATGCACAATCCATGGTTGTACCTTTTATCAGTTTTGAAATATTTTCATATAAATAACGATAAGTGCAAAAATTTCAACCTTTGGTCAACTTTGACTCTACTGAAATGGTCGAAAAATGCAATTGTAAGCTAAAAATCTTATATTTTAGTAATATTCAATCATTTACCTTCATTTTGCAACGAATTGGAAGTCTCTAGCACAATATTTCGATTTATGGTGAAATTATGGAAAAAAAAAAAAAAAAAAATTTTCCTTACGTCTGCGCGGTAACTCTTTCGAAAAAAAATCAGACCTTTTTTCGTGCGATTGTCGAAATGTTTGCACCATTTAAAATTAGCCGTTACATAAAGTTTTATATATGAAAATGTGCAAAATTTTATGTAGAATACAACAAAAAATGACTGAAGGTTGTAGCTTTTCTCTTTTTCGAAATATTTGCATATAAATCACGATAAATAGAAAAAAACCACGTTCGGTCAACTTTGACTCTACTGAAATAGTCGAAAAACGCAATTGTAAGCTAAAACTCTTACAATCTAGTAATATACAGTCATTTATCTTCATTTTGAAATAAATTTGAAGTGTCTAGCACAATATTTAGATTTATGATGAATTTTTAAAAAAACTTTCTTTCCCTCCGCGCGCCGATTCGCGGCCGCAAATCTCCGAAATGCGTACGTTGCATTCTCCTAATATTTGCTCCTTTTCATATTAGGCGTTTTATAGAGTTTCATATATGAAAATGTGCGCAAATTCATGAAGAATACAAACAAAAATATTTGAAGGTTGTAGCTTTTCTCATTTTTTGCAATATTTGCATATAAAAAATATATATATAAAAATTTTGACATTCGGTCAAATTAACTCGTCCGAAATGGCGGAAAACTGCAATTCTAAGCTAAAACTCTTACAGTATCGTAATATTCAAACATTTGTCTTCGTTTTGAAATAAATTGGAAGTCTCTAGAACAATATTTAGATTTATGGTGAATTTTTGAAGAAAAAAAAAATTTACGTCTGCGCGTTACGAATTCATGCATCATTTTGTGATAATATTTTTTCTGTGTTGCTTTGATCGTTTTACAATTTGTTATATATCAAAATGATTGCAATTTAGTGTACAACACACCGAAAAAAAGTAACTCGTTAACTTTAACCGTTTTTCGCACAGCTTGATTTGAATACAATTATGTATGAATTTTTTTTTGTCGCTACCATATATCGCATTATTTATATATGGTAATGATTTTTTTTTTCATTTCTGATGGTTGCATACTAAACTTCAGGCAATAACAAAAAAAAGAGCCAAAAATGAGCTCTTAATCTTGAAAACTAAGCACGCCATGATTTTTTGAAAAAATTATTTTTTTCGCTTCCGCTCTCACTCCAAACCCGCCTCGGCATACGGGAGACGTTTTGGTTTTTAGGGCTTAGGCGTAAGAGGGTTAACAGGACCAATAACCGGATATTGGTGCCATTAACCAAAGATCAGTGCTGCTGTTAACTGGAGATCAACACCAAAAAACCAGTTAACAGCGTCGCTAGTTGAGTGCTGTAAAAAAAACTGGATAGCCATTAACCGGTGGCTGCCTGTATTGTGTGACGATTTTCCTCTATAGGATGGTTGGCTTTGCAGTTTGCCTTTAAGTTTTTGTACAAAGTTTGTTCTTATAAATTGACTTTTTTGGTGTTTTCAAGGCCCAGTAGGACTTCTTTCCTTTCTGTCTTTGAGCTTACCTTCCAGTAGGGATAGACTTCCTTCATCTGTTCAGTCTCTTGGTTAATGCTTACACCCTTCATGATGGATACAGGGTTTCTAGTTGCCACTTTGATTAGCTTTCCCTCTCAAGCCCATTCCATGTAGCTATCTTCTGCTACTCTCACATCAGCTGTTGGGATCTGTTTCCCCTTGTCAGCAACTGCCTTAGTTGCTGTCCTGGTCATCCTTTCATTGATTTGCCTTTCAGTCACATTGTTATGCACTGGCACACTCCAGAACAGTCCTCATTGGCTTTTGGAAGTACTGTGCTCTTTCATCATAACAGTAACTTGCTGCCATGTTACCATGTGTTTTTTTTATTTTGATTTCACAGAGAGCTGAGCTGAGGGTAGTCAATCTTGGCCCTCCACATAGTAGCCTGGCTTTTAGGAAATTGAGAATAGGGAGGCCAGCAGCGCAGAACTATGGGTTCTGAAGGTCTTCTGCTTAGGTTGTCTCATCTTTTCTTGATGCAGGTTCCCCTTAGTAGCTGCATCCATTATTTTGGAATCTCTTTTTGGTCATCCTAGCAAAGAGATGGATGGAACCAGTTTTATTTTTCTGGCACAGTCATTTCTTCATCCAGTGCATATGTTGCTTCCATAGTCCAATAGCAACACTTGAAATATCTCCAGTGCTTTTTTCATTCTTGAGAAGGAATAAACAAAACTAAAATACCAGTAATTTTTTTCATTCTTAAGCCAGATAGCTGTTTTAATATTCCATGGTTGTTAAGATTCACAATGGAATTACATTCTAGAATATACCAGAGCTAAGAAAAAAAAAGAGAGAAAAAGAAAACTGAAGAATCAAAAATGACATTTTAAAAATTTGAACTTATGACACGTTATACAAACCCTCGGTCCTTTACATAAGGAATTACTACTATTCAGCGCCACCTGGACCAGTCGTAAGATTTACTAACAAGGTAGTTCGGCAGTAACTGTTTGTCTGATGGTTGGGAGTCCTGCCCGATTGGAGGTAAACATACCACTTTGCTTTTGACTGCCGTCGGGTGAAGACGTGCTCGCCTCTCTCCCCGCTTCTGTCTTGAGATTGTATCTAAGTTGCTTGCTTTTGTACCTATTTCTATAGAATACTAGTGTGAATAAGTTTGTAATTACTCTGTTATTATTTTTGTTTCATTATTTGTGGTACGGAAGAGGAAGAAGCCGCGTAGAGCCGCCAAGGTGTCGTCGGAAAGCTCTCCCTCGACTCCTCTGGTGACCGACATGTTATCTTCTTTTCTCCCTTCTTGTCAGCTCCCACTTATGGCTCACCACTTTGGGGGATGTGTCCTCTCTGCTTCTTCACTTGATTTGTCGAGTGCAGAGGGAGGAGGGTGACACCCCGACCTGGAGTTGTACTCGGGGCTTCGGTCCGCTCAGGGTGGGATCATTCCCCCTCTGAGCGAACAGGACCCCCCCTCCCCCTTAACCCGACCGTTGCTCCCTCAGGTGTGTCTGCCTCTTTGGGTGGAGATCTTTTCAGGGGCTGTTTCACCACAGCACCTAGTGTACACTCGTCTGTCTTGCTCCGGCGGGACAGGTGGGTCTTCCGCTGGTCCTCCCGTTCCTTCGGGAACAGGGCCCGCCTCTCCTGCCTCAGGTAAGAAGATGACAGGGACCGTGGAGGTACCAGCTACCTCTGGTGACCCTGCTCCCGGCTCCAAAGGTTCCACCTCCGGACTAGGAACTGTCTTGGCCACTCGCTTGCAAGCGTCACAGAGTGTACAAGTCACCTACCGGTGATCATGCAGCCACGAACCAGACGACTGAGCATGCTCACCGTCAGGATCCAGGCACAGAGCGGAAGGATGACTTCGAGTGCCCAAAGAGCTTCCATTTGGATCGTCCTCCTGTATCTTTCACCGTACCTGCCTGTGGAAGTGCTACCGCCCGCAGGTCCTTCTGGAAAGGTGGAGTTGGGCCCTGTTGTCATTGCAACTGCCCTAGCTCCATCCTGGATAGGGGACAGGTCTGCCGTCCTGAGGAAGCTGGTAAAGAAGAAGTCCAGGAAGAAGAGGAAGGTGTTGTCGTCGTCTTCTGCCGCCTCTTCCTCTTCGACTTCCAAGGCCCCCCAGTCGAGAAAGAAGAAGGTGGCCTGGACCCCCTCAAGAAGTCTCGCTCAGAGACTTCTAAGGGTCTGTCCCGCTCCGGCGGGACAGGTGGTCCTTCCACTGGTCCTCCCGTTCCCGAAGGAACGGGGCCTGTCTCCTTCCTCAGGGAAGAAGAAGACAGGGACCGTGGAGCTGGTACCTCTGCTCCCGACTCCAGAGGTTCCACTTCCGGTCCGGGAACAGTCTCGGCCGCTTGCTGAGCGAGCATCACCGAGTGTACGGTCACCTACCGGTGATTGTGCAGCCAGGAACCAGATGACTGAGCATGCTCACCGTCAGGATCCAGGCACGGAGCGGAAGGTTGGTAGGAGTCGCTCAGGTGACTCTCACCAGACAGGCAATCACTCTAGCAGCGATCCCCCAGTTCCCAGGGTTGATGTGACAGCTCCACCAGACCGTCCACGTGTTGAGGCTCTGAAGAGGTGCCCCCTCCCCCCAGGTCACCAGGACCAGCCTCGGCTGCTTCTGGTACCGTGGCGTGTCATGAGGATGGTGCTCGCTCTCACCGCGTTAGTGGACACTACCAGTCACCCAACCGTCGCTCCCGCCAGGACCGGACAACGGCTCACTCGACTGGTAGCAGCCCCCCCTGACGCACAAGATTGATGCTACTGTCCTTGGTCCAGCGTTTCTCTGCATGGAGACCGCTGGTCCAGGCCTGCAGCTCGATCGCCACCATGGGTTGGCGATCACCTGCAGTCCTCCCAGCCTGCCAGTTCTGCTGGTAGGCAGGGCAGGAGCATCAGGTCTTCCTCACCTGTCCCTTCAATCTCCTCGGGCTACACCGGGAGGAGCGAGGCGAACAGGAGCCTGACTCTGTCCTTGGACTAAGCAGATCGTACACTCAACGGGTTGGAGGAGACCACGAGGGGTCTGGCAAGGTTCTTCCTCCTCAAGGAAGTGTGTCTTGGGAGGTGATCGGCCTGGACGGACCTGACGGTCCATCGCCTCAGGACACGGTCACCCCCAAGATACGGAGGTCCTTTGCAGAGGTCCTTTGCAGAGGTTGTTGCGCTGATTCGTCAGCGCAACAACCTCGGGGGAAGGATCAGTGGTTGCTCCCTCTGACCCTCCATCGAGGTTGGAGTCGTTCTGGGTTCCTGAGAAGAACCCAGAGCGACGGTGGGACTACCCCGGTCTTCCTTGGCCGATGGTGTGTTGTACTAGATGAACACCCTCGTCTCCGGACAGGAGGACTCACTCAGGTCCAGCAGGTCGGACATGCTGCTTCCCCCTCCTCGGCCTCGTGAGCGGCGCTTCTACGTGCCTTCGGTAGACCCATTGCCGACCAAGCAGGTTGATCCGGAGATAGCTCGTCTAACTCTGGGAGTGCCTCCTCTTCACCAGCTGTTTGAGAACCTCTGGGCCGTCTCCTGGCTGGATCTGTTGTCCCTCACGGTATCCAGAGTCGCAGCCTTGGCGTTCGAGAGAGACTGCCAGTCTGGTGGGAGAGCCATCTCCTACCTCGCCCACCAGACGGCCAGCCTGTGGGCCAAACTGGTTTGGAGGAGACGGGACCCAGTCCTGACTCGAGTAACCAGAGCGGCCGGTCGAGAGGTGACGCTGGGTCTATGCAGCAGACCGTTGCTGGGTTCCTCCTCTCTCTTCCCCAGAGAGATGGTGGACGCTGCAGTGGAAAACCAGAGAGCTGAGAACAGTGACCGCTTAGTACACTAGGCAGTTATGAAGACTTCTGGACAGTCTCGTTCAACTGCAGCCAAGCCTCGGGTTTGGGTAGCGCTTTCTCCGCTCCTAAGACGTCAGCACTGTCGAGGGTAGCGCGAGGTAAGACCCAGCCTTCCTCTTTCACTTCGAGAAGTGAGCGTCAGCCCTCCTCTCAAGCCGCCTCCTCTCACAGGAATGGAGCTAAGGGGAAGAGAGGGAAACTCTAGGGACAGTGTTCCCCCTCACCTGCTGCCGGAGCACCCGGTCCACCTTCAGACATACGCCCCGGTTCTGCCAGGGACGTAATACTGACACAAGATGTAAGACCAATGCTGAACAAGGAGCTGTGGAGATCGCGCGAGATCAGTCACCTGGTTTCTACAGCTGACTTTTCCTGGTGGAGAAGTCTATGGGGGGAGCTGGAGACCGGTGATAGATCTCTCCCCCTTGAACCGTTAAGTTCGCCAGACTCTGTTCACTATGGAAACAGCACGCTCAGTGCTCGATTCCATCAGGGAGAATGATTTCCTACTTTCGGTGGACCTGAAGGATGCGGATTTCAAATACCCATTCACCAGTCCTCCAGAAAGTACCTCTGCTTTATCCACAACGGGATGGTGTACCAATTCAGGGCACTTTGTTTTGGTCTCTCAACTGCCCACAGGTGTTCATGTGAGTGTTCACTCTGGTGTTGGCTTGGGCCCATTCGGTCGGGATAAATCTGAAGAGGTATCTCGACGATTGGCTGGTCCTGGCGAGCTCCTGCTCGCAGTTGCTACAGGACAGAGATCAGCCCCTCGATTATGCCGCGATCTGGGGATCGTGGTAAATGTCAGATCTCAAACCCAAGCAGATGATAAAGTACCTGAGCATGCTGATTGATCTGTAGCAGCATGAGTCTTCCCCACAGGCTCATGAATCAGCAGGTTCAGGGAGGCAGCCAGATGATTCCTGTCACGACAGGAACAGTCAGCGCAGCAGTGGCAAGTCATGATCGGTCACCTGTCATCACTGGAGAAGTTAGTCCCTCATGGGCGTCTTCACCTGCGGTCTCTTCAGTGAGACTAAAGGAGTGCTGTTCGCAGGCATGGGGTCCACATCCTTCCTGGTTCCTCTCATGGAGGAAGTAAGGGAGGACCTGGCCTGGTGCCTAGACAAGAGGACCTCTTAATAGGCGCACACCTGGAAGAGTTGCTGGTAACAGGAGTGTGGAACCATCATGGCAAGCACCTTCACATCAACTTCCTGGAACTCAAGGCTGCGTTCCTTGCACTCCAAGAGTTCTGGGAACAACTGATAGGACACTCAGTGGTATTGATGAGCGACAACACCACGGGAGGGGCATACGTCAACAGACAAGGGGCCTAGTGTCCCTTCTGTTGCACCAATTGATGATGCAGGTACATGAGTGGGCCATAGCTCACTCGGTAGAGCTCTCAGAATGTAGTGGCAGACAAGCTCAGCCGCCAGAATCAGGTGATTGGGACCGAATGGACTCTTCACCCAGACGAGGCAGAAAGGCTCTTCGACCTGTGGGGGCATCCAGTAGTGGATCTGTTCGCCACCCGGCACAACAGAAAACTTCGGGTTTTCTCCTCAGTCATGCCGGACCCATGGGCAACTGCAGAGGACGCGTTCCAACATCCGTGGACAACCTCGTAGTCTACGCCTTTCCCCCGTCCTGCCTGATTCACAAGGTGATCAGCAGGATGCTGGTCACCAGCAATCTTAGGATGATTCTGTCTTCCTCAAGCCCCATGTAGTCGTCTTGGCCTTCTTTGCATGGTGGTCAATGGTTTTCCTCCTTCCCATGAAGTCCAGAAGGGTCAGGGTCTGATTCTGTCTACTTTAGCTTTTATTGAGTTTCTGTGTAGTTTTTGCACCTTGACTGTTTTAGGGTTCCACTACTTGCAAGTAACTTATTTGAGGTACCCCAGACTCTAATTGGGATGTCTGTCCTTGGACATGCTGAAATATGGTTACCGTTTTGTAGAACTTCTTGAGCAGGTATGTTACACCATTGTTAAATGCTGGGCTGCTGCTGTGCAGACTTATATGACTGGCCTAAGTGGCTTAAACAATTAAGTTACGTACTTGAAATAGATATCAATGGGTTTGTAGACCCTGTCCAACATCAGATTGCCTCATATACTTTCTGGCCCCAATGAGTGGTTCAGGTAGTGCTATCAATGGACCTCACGCCGTGCACTATGGCCGTTACTGAGAGTTTTTGTAGCATCCATTTGGCCCTTAGCTGCACCCACTGCTTAGTACTGGTCCTAAGTTGGACCTATCACCATCCTCTTAAGTTTACTGCTTTTTTTCTTCAGTTTTGCTGCCTGGCATCTCGATTACTACTCAGTGGAATGGAAGGTTTTCTCAGTCATCTTTAGCTCCTTGTACTTCATCAACTCATTTCTTTTATAGGTCTCTCTAGATCTTGCTGTCCAACCCCTCCAACTCCCTAATTTTTGCTTTTGTGCAGAATGGCCAAAGTTGCACCAGTTCTTGGATTTTTAGCCTGAATTCCATGATTCCATTCCTGGTCTTCTGGATGTGACAGGTTTTTTCTTGCAGAAGTGTTTTGTAAATTTCATCTTAATGTTTGAGGTTATCTAGTTGTATTTGGATATTGATTTTTTATGAACAGCTCCTGCAACTCTTGCCTTGTTTCTTCGTTGACAAATGGGCAGGATTTGTAGTTTTCAGTGACAAAGGTATTCGTACTCTTGCAACTTAACCGTTGTCTGTCTTCGACCTTCAGCCCTTAATGGAGGGATACCCTTATAAGAGTAACAACAATAGGTTTCAGGTGGTGGACGGATTCACTCATGGCGAGCATCAGTATTACACACCATCAATTTGGAGGAATAGGGCAGGAAAGAGGTTCCATTACTTCTTTTGCCCTTATATTCATTAATAGCATCTTTAAGACTGACTCAGCTCGCAGATTCTAGGTGGCTCATGAGTTAGTTGTGCACTAGACTTCAAGGGAGCATATACTGCCTCTCTCTCACATGTCTTTTTATATATTTGCTCATAAATATACCCAGGGGTTGCTGTTGGTTTTAGATCTTATCTTTTATAGTAGTATGTCAGTTAAAATTCTAAGTTTGCCAAGAAAAGTGGAAAGAAATATTTGAAAAACATGTGTAATCCAAAAAAGTGACTACATCTTCGATCTCAGTAAATTTACCTAAATATTTTACAGAAAATATACTCAATGTGTTACTGATATTAGTTCTTATCTGTTTTGATATACATATGTAGTGTGAGCTAAAATTATAATTTTACCAAATAAAATAAAAGTATTAGAAAGTACATGTATAACTAGGTAAAATTTAAGATTGTCTTGTAAAAGAGGACCCTCAAAGGGTTGTAAATAGTCTTTTTCAACTTCTTGTGGAAGGTAGGGAGAATTTTGTAGATTTTTTCTTACACCTTGTGCATTTACATACCTTCCTCTTTCCGTTGATGAGTTTTTCATAAATTGGACAACCTCAAATTTTCCGCAGCCTGGGGTGCTGTATATGTTTTTTTTTTTAGCCCAGCTGTTAAGGGTCAGCAAAATTAGATTTACCAATCTCTCAGCTGTTTTAATACTAACAATTTGCCGTTCTGAGTTCTTATTTGGTTGTCCCTATAGGACAGGGGATCTCAGCAAGATAGGGGTTGCTGTGCGTGAGGTGTTACATTAGTCCTTTCATTTCCTCTTATTCTCTTGGACCTCTAATATTGAGGGTGTTTAGTTTTACTAGAATTTATATGCAAAGCTAACAGTGGGAGTTGAGTGAAACTCAACCACTTGATAATTTTTTGGTCCTGGAAGTATTAGTATGAACTCATGTTGATACTTTTTGGGCCAGAACTTCCATACAACTGACATGGATACCTGGGATGGGCTAGGTCGAGAGATAGACTTTTGTCATTCTGTCTAGTTTAACCATGGAGATGAGTATATTCTTGTAATATTTTATTCTAGCAAGCAAGTTTGCGTACTGTATAGAAATTAAAATGATTTTTAGTAGTGAGTCATACATCATGGGGCACAGATCATAAAATTTTCTTTAGATTGAATGAAGCCTTTGTTTTATCAAAGCTTTTTAATGGGTTGGAGATATACTCATCAGCTACCTCGAGCCCGTTGAAGATTTTGGATGCTGTGCACCTTGATGAATTTAGAATATGTAACTACGGAGGCATTTAAAAGTGAAATTTTGGGGGGGTTCCAGCACATATTGGAGTTAGTAATGAAGAGGCATACAGACTTTATTATAAAAGCAAGTTGCTTGAAGTGGATGGGGTGGATTTGTTTCCTTAGTTGTATTGAGAATTAACAATAGTGTGTGTAATAGGACATATTGTGAGTATTTTTCCCTTCAGTAATTATAGTGTGGTATCTTGCTATTCATTTACTCTAATGAATATGTTCTTGTTACACACTCAGGCCTCAGCAGGAATCTCAAAAGATCTTCAAAGCCACCAGCCCAATGGAGAATGCAGCTATCAAGACAAAATTATTAGGCTTTGGTATGCAGCTTCTTGAGAACATCGATCCAAATCCAGAGAATTTTGTTTGTGCAGCGATCATTCATACCAGGACGCAGCAGATAGGTTGCCTTCTACGTTTGGAACCAAACCGGCAGGCAGAGGTAAGCTTTTTTCAAATTGCTTGAGCTGTTTAACCTTTTTGTTACTGTTGAAAGTCAAGTCTATGTCAAAAGTCCCAACTTTTTTCCAGTAACTTCTCCAATTAAATTACTTTTAGTTATAACTGCTTCATTAATTTCTTGTAATTATTAAAAATAACAAAAACATTTACTTCTGTTAAGTCTTCTAACTTTGTTAGGTATGTTAACATTAAATTATAAATTCGAGTTATATTTTGTATAGGGGTTATTCAGTATCTCAAAGTCCATAGGATAAGCTACTCTCAGTCTTTCCAAGTCTTTAGCCTTCATGATTATATTTCCTTGCTTGCCAGTTCCAACCTATCTGCATTGTGAATGTAGGGAATAGTGACATCTCTGTTGTCTTTCGATTTCATTGCTGTAATTTCTGAACTTTCCTCAGAATTTGAAGACTGTGATTCCCTGTTATTTGAATCAGTATTTACTAGGTCATCATAACCCTGTTTTTTCAGTCTGTATTTACTAGGTCTTCATAATTATTGCAACTAATTTCTTCATCATTCATTTTGATTTTGGTGGGTAGTGAGATAAAAAAAATGCACTCAATACATTTGGCACTTGAAGCTTTATTATAAAAATAAACAAGACACACCAACACCTGCAGTATTGAGGGAAATTGGCAAGAATAAGTAAAATTGTGATCATAAAAATAAATATGGATATTTTAGTAATATTATGGATATTATCATAATTGTAAAAAAGTAAAAAGCTATTGTTTACAAGTAGACTCGGGACAGGAAGGGAAAGGATTATTCATGTTAGTAAATAGTTGAATTTTTTTATGTATCTTTTCTGATACTAATGGTTTACAATGAACAATGAGTTTCTATAAAACTTTTATAATAGGGTTTCTTATTAATTACATGTTAATTAGCAGTAGCATGAATCACAATTGAAGAGGGGTTATGAAGTAGATAAGCTGAAGATAAGAAAGCCCAGTTCCAGAAAATCAGGGTGTTCAAAATTTCTTTAATGGGTTTCCATTTGTAATGGATTTGCAGTGGAAGAGGAACCTAAGGTAGTACTCTTGCTTAAAAAGAGGTGTAATGGCTGTTACTTCATTGAATCATGAAATGTAGGAAGATGATGCTCTTAATCCTTATCACATATATTATGTGACCTGCAAAGGTGTTCTGACAGTGTCCAATGCCTGTTCTAAGAGTGACAGAGAAGGTGCGAGGGGCTGAACCTTGCGACTCTTGACTTGTGATCCTAAGTGTATAAGGGTCATATCTGGATACAGCTGCATAAGCTTGGTAAATAACCTGATGACACCAGTAAGAAAAAGTTATAGATACCAGATGATTCTGATGGCTTGTATAGTAACAAGCAAGAATGACAAAAGGATTCTGTTCAATAGAGATAAGGCTTAGGGACCCTTCACAGGACACAGAAGATAGTCCACTTGAACAGGAGGAGGCACACCTGGGATAGCAAAGGAGTCACAGTTACAGTCCTTGCCAGATGATTGAGTGTTGGCTGTGAACTTGGAGACCAAGAACTAGTTGCTTGAATGTAATACTTTTTACAAACTTAAGAGGAGGCCAAGGCAATTAAAAACATTTCTGAGAGTTAAATTTAAAAGAGAAGCTTCTGAAAGAGATTCCTAAGGAGGTGTCAATAGGCTGCAGCATTAAGGTTGACTTCTAACTTGGTGGATTTACCAAAGCTTGAGGAAAAGTTTGAAGATGTGCATGTCATTTCTTACTTCTGAGTCATAGGTAAGGGAGAAAGACCAAAGACAAGGGAGAGTGATATCCTTTAATTCATTTCTCTTATGGTCAGTAGGGAGAGATGAGGGTCTTCTAAATAGTTCTCGTTCAAAACTTCAGAACAAAGGAAACTTACAGATGTCAAGACAGTCTCAGCTGACCAGCTTTGGAGAACACTACAGTGGAAGCCTGGCATTCAGCATGGCAAACAGATCTAACAAGGGTGTACCCCAACCTGCCACAATCTTGCAGAAGTCTGTTAGAAGAGATAGCAGATGTCTATTAGAAGAGTTAATCAGATGGGAGAACTTGACAGGTCCTTTTGAAATAATCTGCAACAACATTGTAGGCCCCTAGAATAATCTAGTGCACAGTGGTGACAGCTTGCTTTTGTGCCTGAGCCAAAACATATCTCAATGGCCAGTAGACAGAGTGTATCTGTTCTTGTCCCTTCTTGATTCCACAGGTAAGAAATGGTGGTGGTGGTGGTGGTAACTTTATGATTTTGATGTAGTGACTTAACAGGTCAGTCACAAATAATTGCAGGCCTGAGGAGATTGCTTGAAACTCTAGGAGGTTGATGTGCAGCCAGCTCTTCCATTTGGACTTAACACTTTACTCAAGAGACTGACAGATGAGCTCCCTACCCAAGGTTGAGGCATCTAAAACCATTAGCAGTTTGGAGTCTGGAGGCACTCGAGGAACACTCTTCAGGAGGTTTTTATGACTTTCCACCAATCAAGATTAAAAAGGACAAGGATCCTGATGGCTATGGATACATGGAGCAACTGCATTAGTGGCTGTGAGGAATCAACTATTGTAGTGAAACTAGATGGCAATCAAGACTTAGTTATAAAATAAGAATGAAGAACTCACTGGTAGTCTCTGGAAGGCAGTGCATTCCATAACACTGTCAAATGTAATTTCTAGGCAAATATGACTTACGGATGGGAACAGCTTTGACTTCTCCCTGTAGACCTGCAAACTTGAAGAACTTACACAGGTCCAGAAGCTGTTGAAGTCATTTAACTCCTTCAAAGAAGCTAGGTGTAACCAATAATCCTTGTATGGGGCGAGAATCCTGGTGAAGACCTGAGTTGTCATACACAGAGTCACAGAGTGAAGCAAAGAGCCTGCAACTGGAAAGTGGACCTGCTGCATGAAGCAAAGTTACTTTCTAGGAAGTAGGTGAATGGAGATGTGGAATTACATATCCCTCAGATTTAGGGAGGCAAGGAAGTTCCATTTGCAGACAATCTGCAGACATCGCCATAATGACTGGACAGTCCCTTGCAGAAGGAGATCAAGCAAAGATACAAGGACTGTTAAAAGGTTAGTAGTCAGTCAGTCTCCATACTTTTAACAACTTAAGAATGTGGAAGAGTTGACGGTAGAATCCATGTGATTCTGGCATAATCTCATTGATGGCACTGTTCTTCATTAGAAGCTATTTTGTCGCTGAAGATCAGCCTTATTACTGGGTTAAAGATAGCTGGGGAGGTGAAGCAGTCAGTTTAGAGAGTATTGTGGGATCTGCATTTAAGTGCAAGTGGCAACTGAAGTAGAGAACTTCAAACACCCAAAAGTCCATGATGATAAAGACTCTCAGACCTTCCAACTCCTCTGAAAGCAGCATCTAACCTGGAGAGAAGATGGTAGAGGGGACATGAGGCTGTCATCCACACCCTTTCCTTGACAGTGGGAACATGAGGATGTCATCCACACCCTTTCCCTGACAGTGAGCTTGAATTTGGACTTCATAGTTTTCTCATAGTTTCTAGGACAAGGGCATTCTGGAACTACTAGGCTTGGAAGGAAAAGTTAAGTATATCTTAGTTTTACCAGACCACTGAGCTGATTAACCCTCTTACGCCGAAGCCCTAAAAACCAAAACCTCTCCCTATGCCGAGGAGGATTTGGAGTGAGCGCGGAAGCGGAAAAAATAATTTTTTCAAAAAATCACAGCGGGCTTAGTTTTCAAGATTAAGAGTTCATTTTTGGCTCCTTTTTTTGACATTGCCTGAAGTTTAGTATGCAACCATCAGAAATAAAAAAAAAATAATTATCATATATAAATAATGCGATATATGGTAGCGACAAGAAAAAAATTCATACATAATTGTATTCAAATCAAGCTGTGCGGAAAACGGTTAAGGCTAAAGAGTATTTTTCCAAGCATTCTGGAACTACTAGGCTTGGAAGGAAAAGTTAAGTATATCTTAGTTTTACCAGACCACTGAGCTGATTAACCCTCTTACGCCGAAGCCCTAAAAACCAAAACATCTCCCTATGCCGAGGAGGGTTTGGAGTGAGCGCGGAAGCGGAAAAAATCATTTTTTCAAAAAATCACAGCGGGCTTAGTTTTCAAGATTAAGAGTTCATTTTTGGCTCCTTATTTTTGACATTGCCTGAAGTTTAGTATGCAACCATCAGAAATAAAAAAAAAAATCATTATCATATATAAATAATGCGATATATGGTAGCGACAAGAAAAAATTCATACATAATTGTATTCAAATCAAGCTGTGCGGAAAACGGTTAAGGCTAACGAGTATTTTTTTTATCGTTGTATTGTACACTAAATTGCGATCATTTTTATATATAACACATTGTAAAACGATCAAAGCAACACAGAACAAATATCACAAAATGATGCATGAATTCGTAACGCGCGGACGTAAAAAATGTTTTTTTCAAAAATTCACCATAAATCTAAATATTGTTCTAGAGACTTCCAATTTGTTTCAAAATAAAGACAAATGATAGAATATTACAATACTGTAAGAGTTTTAGCTTAGAATTGCAGTTTTCGACCATTTCGGACGAGTTAAACTTGACTGAATGTCGAAATTTTTATATTTTTTTTATATACAAATATTGCAAAAATGAGAAAAGCTACAACCTTCAAATATTTTTGTTTGTATTCTTCATGAATTTGCGCACATTTTCATGTATGAAACACTATAAAATGCCTAATATGAAAAGGAGCAAATATTAGGAGAATGCGACGTACACATTTCGGAGATTTGCGGCCGCGAATCGGCGCGCGGAGGGATAGAAAGTTTTTTTTTTAAATTCAGCTAAATATTGTGTAAGACACTTCGAATTTATTTCTAAATGAAGATAAATGACTGTATATTACTAGATTGTAAGAGTTTTAGCTTACAATTCCGTTTTTTTACTATTTCGGTAGAGTCAAAGTTGACCTAACGTGGGTTTTTTTCTATTTATCGTGATTTATATGCAAATATTTCGAAAAAGAGAAAAACTACAACCTTCAATCATTTTTTGTTTTATTCTAAATGAAATTGCACACATTTTCATATAAACTTTATGTAACGGCTAGTTTTAAATGGTGCAAACATTTCGACAATCGCAAGAAAAAATTTCAGATTTTTTTTCGGTAGAGTTACCGCGCGGACGTAAGGAAAAGTTTTTTTTTTTTTTTTCATAAATTCACCATAAATCAAAATATTGTGATAGAGACTTCCAATTCATTGCAAAATGAAGGTAAATGATTGAATATTACTAGAATATAAGTGTTTTAGCTTACAATTGTGTTTTTCGACCATTTCGGTAGAGTCAAAGTTGACCGACGGTTGAAAGCTACAACCATGGGTTGTTTTTAGTTGTATTTTGCATGAAATTGTGCACATTTCCATATATAAAACTTTATGTAACAGCAAATTTAAAATGGTGCAAACATTAGGACAATCGCACGAAAAAAATTTATCGGAAGAGTTACCGCGCGGACGTAAGGAAAAAGTTTTTTCATAAATTCACCATAAATCGAAATATTGTGCTAGAGACGTCCAATTTGTTGCAAAATGAAGGCAAATGATTGAATATTGCTAGAATATAAGAGTTTTAGCTTACAATTGCGTTTTTCGACCATTTCGGGAGTCAAAGTTGACCAAAGGTTGAAATTTTGGCACTTATCGTTATTTATATGCAAATATTTCAAAACTGATAAAAGCTACAATCATGAGTATTTTTTTGTTGTATTCTAAATGAAATTGCGCACATTTTCATATATAATACTTCATGTAAAGGGTAATTTAAAACGGTGCAAAAATTATGTCAAAGTGACGAAATAATTTTTGAGATGTGTCACTGATACTTTTTAGTGCGATAAGAAAGAAATTCGCGCTTGCGCGCCTGCGTAACAATTGTAAACAAAACAACGCCTTGATCCGTGAACTCCCAGCATCCCCCAAGGCGCGTGATTCAAAAGTTTAAGGCTGGTAGGCCTATAAGTATTTTTCCGCGAATTTAAAAAAAAAACTTGAGTCGACGTATGGTACGTCCATTCGGCATACGGGAGACATTTTGACTCGACGTTTAATACGACCATTCGGCGTTTAAGGGTTAACAGCTGTCCTAGGGTTGACCCGAAGGATTAAATATTTTTACGTGGCTAGGAACCAGTTGGTTACTTAGCAACAGGACCTATAGTTTATTGTAGGTTCCAAACCACATTATATCAAGAAATGAATTTCTATCACCAGAAAGAAATTCCTCTGGTTCCATGTTGGCAGAGCCGAGAATCAAACTTCAGACCACCAGATTGGTAGGCGAGCACAAAAACCCTCATCCAACGAGGAACATAGGCTTGGAAGAATGCTGAGCAGCTCAGACTGAGGTCTTATGAAGCTTGCTGATATTGCAGTGTTGCTACATTGACATTAGCTAGATGAAGGTCACTGGTGATAAAGAGATTTGGTTTGAGAGTTGGAATGTATAGTAAATGACAGGGAAGCTGAAGGTTACTCTGGTTACTCTGCTCCCCCAATACAAGTGGTATGTCTTCTGAAAAAAGCTTAGAAGCCATGGGATTACAGACAAAAGTCCGTAGTTAACAACACACTGCAGGGAGAGTATGTGGATGATAACTAATGCTGCACAAAAGAGGTAATTTTACAGCAAGGTTCAGAACAAAAGTTGTCTGCATTCAGAGTCAGTTCCTGTCAGTGTATTCTTCTGTGCATGAATTAACTGCAAGGAGCTGGCTCTGAAGTGCAGACAGCTTTGTCCTATGCCTTACTGTAAAATTATCAGCAGAATGAGGAATTGGTATTGAAAATATAGGCCCAGCTTGGGCAGGAGGTTGGATGGGGAGAGTTGAACAGACAGCATGAAGGCAGAAGCAGCAAGTTTAGCAGACAATGAGACAAGTAAATCTCTACTAGTAGATGGGAGACACTTAGAGGGAAGATGTATGGGGAGGTGAGGATTCCTTTAGCAAAAAAATAGTAGGCATCAGGACTGGAGACTGTATTTTGTTGGGATGCAACCTGCATGGCATTGGCAGGACCCACAGAAAAAAAGGAAGCTTCATGGGAGGTGACCCTCAACTTGACAGTTGCATTTGCAGAGCCACTAGGTGAATCATAAGATTTTCCATCAGATTAAACATTAAGTCTCGGGTAGGCATGCTGCTGTGCCTACTTGTGCCTTGGTCTAATTGGCCAATCAGTCCTTAACAGTAAAATGCACTGATTCTGAAGCTTGAATACAGTTTAAGATACTTGGCAAAAACGACTCAAAATCATCAGTAAAGTCCGATGTAATTATCTGAAACTGAATGCTGAGAACCAAAGGTAACCATAACAGTGACGGGTAAACAGGAAGCTGACCTTAAACCTTGATAGGAGCAAGGAAAGGTTTGAAAGTTGAAACTTTAGTTAACTTCTTTACACATAGCACAAGAAAAATCCCCCCTGATTAAAATTAAATTAACATGAAATTGGCAACTTGCTAAAATTTGCTGACTTATTGAAAAGTACATGGCAAAAGTAAACAAAAAAAAAAGGCAAAAAACACAGGAAACACAGCAACAGCAGACTACTCAAAGTAATTCCACAGCAGTTGACAGCTGAAAAGTGATAAAATGCAAATTCCTATGAAATATCAGGTATCACATTATGAATAATAATAAGGTGCGGTGGAAATGCAATAAAATGATAGTTTATTTCAGGCACAAAAGAAAAGTCAAATGCACATGAAAATTAATAGCATGGCATCACAATTGGCTAGGCATACAGAGAGCTCTTTCTTAGTAATGTCGACGCTAAAAAGTTTTTTTAAATATTCACGGAAAAATAGTTATAGGCCTACTTAGTGAAAAATTTTGAATCGCGCGCCTTGAGGGATGCTGGGAGTTCATAGATCAAGCTGTTGTTTTGTTTACAAGCGTTACCCAGGCGCGCATGCGTGAATTTCTTTATTCTCGCACTAAAAAGCAACAGCGATACATCTCAGAAATAATTTTGTCACTTTGTCGAAATTTTTGCAGTTTTATATTAACCGTTACATAGTTTTATATATGAAAATGTGCGCAATTTCATGTAGAATACAACAAAAAACAACCCATGGTTGTAGCTTTTATCAGTTTTGAAATATTTCCATATAAATAACGATAAGTGCCAAAATTTCAACCTTCGGTCAACATTGACTCGACCGAAATGGTCGAAAAACGCAATTGTAAGTCAAAACTCTCATATTCTAGTAATATTCAATCATTTACCTTCATTTTGCAACAGAAATTGGAATTTCGCGCGCACGCTACCAGTAGGTCAGGTGATCTACTTACCTGCCGCTGGGTGGCAGGACTAGGAACCATTCCCATGTTCTATCATATTTTTTCTGTCGGCCATACTGGCAACATCGTTGTGGGTATCTCCGGCTGGATTTGTATTTTGCATCGCAATTTATCTTCGTTTGGACTTCTTGGTGACGTATTTGCATTGATTGTACTGGCATACGCGATTGTGGACCGTTTATTGGATTTGATTTGGATTGTTCAACATGATGTCTGATTCTGGAAGTGTGGTGAGAATGTGTGTGAATGTGGGGTTAAAGTTAGAATGCCGAAGGCATCGCTTGATCCTCATACTATTTGTAAGAAATGCAGGATGTATGAATGTTCTTTTGATAATACTTGTAATGAATGCAAGGATTTGAGTGCGGAAGAATGGAAATCTCTAACTTCATATTTGAAGAAGTTGGAAAGAGACAGGGTGAGGATGTCTTCTTCCAAACCTTTGCCTAGTTCTGTATCTAGCGGGGTTATCAGTAATATTATACCCTCTTCTCCTTTTACTGCCCCATCTTATGTAGTATCTGCTCCTTTATTAGAACCTACAGATTCGGCATAAGAGATTGCGAATCTAAAAGCCGCCCTTCTGAAAATGGAAACCAAAATGGCGGCCATTGAAGGTAAGCAGTGTGAGTTAAGTGCTGTGGATAGTGATATAAGTGTCCCCAGTGTCTGATTGTCTCCACAACGCTCCCAGGCCTAGACCTCTTTCAAGCTCCCAAGCCCAGAGGAGAAGGAATGTCAAAAGCTGTAAGGAGGTTGTGGAGGATCCCCAACAGTCAGACGTCCCTTCGGCTTTTTCTGTTTCGCCACAGAATGCCAGAGAACGCTACAGAAAAAGCGTTCTTCGAGAGTGTTTCTCCTCTTCGGAGAATTCTTCTCCTAAAAGAGGTTGGAGATCGGCGGATCTTTCTCGCCCCCTGAAAAGATGTTGGGATGAACCCAGGATTACATCGAGTCCTGGGCGTTTTCAAGAGGAGGACCATTCGGTAATTAAGAAAGCAAAGAAGGTGCTTCCTTCCCCCACAGACTTGTGGGAACCGGTTAAAGACCGATCTTCTAGTCCTAGGGTGGACAAGAATGAAGAAACAAACAGAATCCTTCGTACTATGCAGGATTCCATCACTTCTCTGGTGGGAGTTCTGTCAAGAGACCCTCCTAGAAGGAAAGACGCTTTCCTGCCTATAAAGAAGTCTAGGCTGTCGAGGGGTCAGACTCGCCATCAAGATTTGTCATCTTCGGACTTGGAATCAGATTCGTCAGCCTTTCATAGACCGAGCAAGATCCGTTCTGTCAGGCGTGAAGCGCCAGCCAGGCGCAAGGCGCCAACCAAACGCGAAGAGCCTTCTAGGCGCGAGACGCCAGACAAGAGCGTCGAGCTGTCTAAGCGCGAAGCGCCAGCCAAGCGTGAAGCGCCAGCCAGGCGTGAAGAGTTTTCTAGACGCGAGTCGCCAGTCAGGCGCGTCGAGCATTCCAAGCGCGAGACGTCAGCCAGACGCTTGGCGCGAGGCGCCAGCCAGAAGTGTGACGCCTCCCAGGAGCGAGGCGCCAGGCAAGCGCGAGGATTCTGCTGGACGCGAGACGTTAGCAAGGCGCGTGACGCCAGTTTTGCGCGAGGCGTCATCCAGGCGCGAGGATCCTGACAGGCGCGAGACGCCAGCCAGACGCGTGACGCCTCCAAGGAATGAGGCGCCAGCCAGGCACGAGCAGCCTACCAAGTGCGAGGCGCCAACTAGGCGTGATCCAGTCAGGCGCGAAGCGTCTACTAGTTGTAGGGGCGTTGATGTACGTAGTCCTTCCCCTACTAGAAGCATTTCTCCTAGAGAACCTACTTCTCTTGATAGAGAATCGATCAGGAAAGAGCGATCCCCTTATAACCTTGGCCTTGAAGAGGTTTCTGAAGAAGTTTCTACCAACGAGGGACTTTCTAATTACAAAGTATTAGCCTCGTTACTTCTCAAGGAATTTGGGGACACTCTTAGTCCTGCTGCTCCTCCTTCACCGAGATCGCTGTTTTCGAGCACGAAAACCCCGAAATCCTCGGCTTTCTTAAAGATGAAGCCTGCGATTTCAATGAGAAAAGCCCTCCAGTCTGTGGATTCTTGGCTTTTATCGAAGAAGGAAACGCTTAGAACTGTTTATTGCTCTCCTCCCTCCAAGCTGACAGGGAAGAGAGGTATATGGTATAAAACGGAAGAGGCTATGGGCTTGATGCTCCCCTCGTCTGCAGATTCAGATTTCTCTAGCTTAGTAGAGTCAGTGAGAAGACAGTCTCTAAATTCTGCAAAGGCGTCTTGTCTGAGTATGTCTGAATTAGATCAGCACCTTAAGGGAATATTCCACGTATTAGAAGTGTTTAACTTCTTGGATTGGTCCCTTGGGGTGCTGGCTAATAAGACGAGTGAGCCAGATTTTCTTGATCCGGAGACCTTGCACAGTGTCCTATCTTGTATGGATAAGGCTGTGCAAGATGGTTCTGGTGAGTTAGCTGCCCTGTTCGGATCGGGAGTAGTAAAGAAAAGATCTCTTTACAGTTCCTTTCTGACGAAAGGAGTTTCTCCTTCTCAGAGGTCCGCCCTACTTTTCGCACCTCTGTCAGAACATCTGTTTCCTTCACCGTTAGTGAAGGATATTTCGAGATCCCTTTCAGAAAAGGCTACGCAGGATCTTCTAGTGCAATCCACGAAGAAGATTAGACCTGCAGTTCCTGTTCCGAAGAAGGTCTCGTACTCCAGTGGTGCCCTTTCGTGGAGCGCCCTCGACTCGATCAACTTCGAAGAGAAAGCCCTTCGACAAGCGAGGGAGGTCTTCCTTCCGCTCTTTTAAAGAGAGCAAGTAGCAGCCATGTCCTCCAAGCACAGGTAGGGGCCAGACTTCAAAACTTTGTGGAGGCCTGGTCTTTAAGAGAAGTAGATCCCTGGACTCTGTCTGTCCTACAGAAGGGTTACATCATTCCCTTCGTAGACAGACCTCCTTTAGCAACATCTCCGAAGGATTTGTCGACGAGTTACAAGGACCCTGCACTGAGAGAGAGACTCCTGCAGACGGTGGTGTCAATGAGGGACAAGAATGCAATAGAGCTAGTGCAGGATCCATTCTCCCCGGGGTTTTACAACCGCCTTTTCTTGGTTCCAAAGGCTTCGGGGGGATGGAGGCCCGTTCTGGATGTAAGCATCCTGAACCGGTACGTGGAGAAAAAGAAGTTCTCCATGGAGACTTCAGCTTCGGTTCTGTCATCCCTACGTCAGGGAGATTGGATGGTCTCCCTGGACCTTCAGGATGCTTACTTTCACGTTCCGATTCACCCATCGTCAAGAAAATACCTCAGATTTGTTGTACAAGGACAAATCTTCCAGTTCAGGGCCTTGTGCTTCGGCCTATCAACTGCTCCTCAGGTATTTACGTATCTGATGAGGAACGTGGCCAAATGGCTTCATTTAGAAGGGATCAACATCTCGATGTATCTCGACGATTAGCTAATCCAGGCCAAGTCGGAGAAACTATGTTTGGAGGACCCACAGACTACTTTGAACCTGACAAGGATGTTAGGATTACTCGTGAACCTCGAGAAATCTCAGATGATCCCCAGCCAGAACTTAGTTTATTTGGGGATTCGGATGGATTCTCGGGGTTTTCGGGCTTTTCCTTCCCAGGAAAGAATTGCTCGGGGCTTACAGAAAGTCTCGAGCTTCCTAGAGAAAGAACGGAGTTCGGTGAGGGAATGGTTAAGCCTTCTGGGAACCCTTTCCTCACTAGAACAGTTCATTTCTCTAGGAAGACTCTACCTACGCCCTCTTCAGTTCTTCTTAAGAAGAATTTGGAGTTGGATGAACGGGCAACTTTCAGACACTTTCAGAATCCCTCTGGAAGTAAAGAATCATCTAAAGTGGTGGCTAATACCCTTGGAAAAGAACGAGGGCTTGTCTCTAGAGGTTTGGAACCCAAACCTAATCTTGTTCTCAGACGCTTCAGAGAAGGGATGGGGAGCGACTCTAGGGACAAAAGAAATATCAGGCCAATGGAGGAAGGATCAACAAGACTGGCATATAAACTCCAAAGAACTTTATGCTGTTCTCCTAGCCCTAAAAGCCTTCGAGAAAGAAGTTTTAGGTCAAGTGGTACAGGTCAACTCGGACAACACTACAACGTTGGCCTATATCAAGAAACAAGGGGGGACTCACTCTTTTTCTCTGTTCCAGATAACAAAAGAGCTGTTATATTGGACAAAAGACAAGAATGTGACTCTCCTCACAAGATTTGTGAAAGGAGAGAAAAACATCAGAGCAGACAGGCTAAGCAGGTTAAACCAAGTTCTCCCCACAGAGTGGACCCTTCACATTCAGGTGTGTCAAGCTCTGTGGTCCCTGTGGGGCAGTCCTCAAATAGACCTATTTGCCACCTTCCTATCCAGAAGGATAGAGAACTTTTGCTCCTTAGTGGAAGACCCGAGAGTGATAGCGGTGGATGCCATGCTGCTGGACTGGGCAGGCCTAGATGCCTACGCCTTTCCCCCCTTCAAAATGTTAGGAGTGGTTTTAAGAAAGTTTGTGGCGTCAAAAGGGATGAGACTAACACTCGTCGCCCCCTTTTGGCCATCTCAAGATTGGTTCACAGAGGTACAGGAATGGACGGTGGACTTCCCAAGATCTCTTCCACACAGGAGAGATCTCAAACAACCCCATTTCAAGAGGTACCATCAAAACCTCCCCGCTCTCGCTCTGACTGCCTTTCGACTATCGAAAGACTTGTCAGAGCGAAAGGCTTTTCAAGCAAAGCTTCAAAAGCAATTGCTAGGGCCCTCAACTTTTCGGGTCTACCAATCCAAATGGGATGTTTTCAGAAGATGGTGTAAGAAGAATAAACTGTCCTCCTCCGATACCTCTGTGACCAACATTGCTGATTTCTTGATTTTCCTTAGGGAAGAATCTAAATTATCAGTTTCAACCATTAAAGGTTATCGGAGTATGCTCTCTGCTGTGTTTCGAAACAGAGGTTTGAAGATAGCAGAAGATAAAGATCTCCACGACCTTATTAGATCTTTTGAAACCTCAAAAACCATTTCTCCTCGTACTCCGAACTGGAACTTGGATGTGGTTCTTAAATTTCTGTCATCAAATAGATTTGAGCCTCCTCACAACGCGTCGTTTAGAGATCTAACGAGAAAATGTATTTTCTTGTTGTCCTTAGCGACTGCAAAAAGAATTAGTGAAATACACGCTCTAGATTCTCGAGTAGGATTTAAGAGTGATGCGGCAATTTGTTCTTTCCAGACTCTGTTTCTGGCAAAGAACGAGAAACCTTCAAAACCTTGGCCAAAGAGTTTTGAAGTTAAAGGACTTTCAAATCTCGCAGGAGAGGAATTGGAAAGATCATTATGTCCGGTTAGAGCCCTGAAGTTTTATCTAAAGAATAAGAACGAACTCAGGGGATGTAAACAAAGCCTGTGGTGTGCAGTTCGGGATCCTAGTAGACCCATGTCAAAAAATGCATTAGCATTTTTTGTTAGAGCATTATTACTGATGCTCATAGTAACTGCACTGAGGACTTTCAGGACTCTCCGAGTGAAGGCTCATGAGGTTAGAGCTGTGGCCACTTCATTAGCTTTTCAGAAGAACATGTCTTTAAAAGACATTGTGGATGCGACTTACTGGAGGTGTGATTCAGTTTTCGCATCGCACTACCTTAAGGACGTTAAAGTGACATATGAAAAGTGTTTCTCTCTGGGTCCTTTTGTATCAGCTGATACAGTGCTGGGGCTGGGAACACATAACGATCCTTAGAAAATTTTGTATTTGATATTTTAAATTTTGATGGTACATAGATCTATCTTGTGAGACGGGTTGTTGTTTTTCTGCTGACTAGAATGCTTGTTGTCGCACGGGCGTCCTTGCTTGGGTCAGTAGGGAATCAAGAGATGTCTTACTGGCTAGATTGTACAAAAAATTTTTATTTTTATTTTTATTTTTGTACTTTTAAGTGTACGAATGTTTGTGATTTGAGTTTGTGGTTGTTTGCAAGGAGTTAGGGGATAACTTCTTGCAATCTTAGAACTAACATGGTTAGGTTAAGGTGATCGGGATCGGTGTTGTGCTCCTTGTATAAGGTTCTTGTCAAGTAAGTGGATAAGCACCCATTGACATAGTCCTTCCAGGATCTGCCGAGTAAGCGGATAAGACCCCTTTGGCAGACCTACAAGAACTCTTAGCCATAGATCAATATCTCGCTGAGGCTCTTGAGACTGACTAGACTCCTGGATTGTATTCATGAAGTCTTCAGTCTAAACAGGTAGGAACCAAGGTTTTATTTATTTACTACCTACAACGATTGTTGTGATTCCTGTTTGAATCTGTATTTAGCTGTCTCTGTCCCACCTCCAATGGTGTGAATCAGCTAAGTATATATCTGACAGGTAAGTTGAATGTATAAAAATGATATTGTTATGATACAATAAAGTTTTATACATACTTATCTGGCAGATATATACGATTTATACCCACCCTTCCTCCCCTCAGGAGACAGGCGGTATAGAAAAAATATGATAGAACATGGGAATGGTTCCTAGTCCTGCCACCCAGCGGCAGGTAAGTAGATCACCTGACCTACCGGTAGCGTGTGCGCGAAATTCGAATTTCTGTCGGACGACAAAGTCAAATAGCTAAGTATATATCTGCCAGGTAAGTATGTATAAAACTTTATTGTATCATAACAATATCATGTTTCTAGCACAATATTTTGATTTGTGGTGAATTTTTGAAAAAAAACTTTCCTTACGTCCACGCGGTAACTGCCAAAAAAATCAAAAATTCTTTCGTCAGTTTGTCGTAATGTTTGCACCATTTTATATTAGCCATTACATAAAGTTTTATATATGAAAATGTGTGCAATTTCATGTAGAATACAAGAAACAAACAACCCATGGTTGTAGCTTTTATCAGTTTTGAAATATTTTCATATAAATAACGATAAGTGCCAAAATTTTAACCTTTGGTCAACATTGACTCGACCAAAATGGTAAAAAAACGCAATTGTAAGCTAAAACTCTTACATTCTAGTAATATTCAATCATTTACCTTCATTTTGCAACAAGTGGAAAGTCTCTAACACAATATTTTGATTTATGGTGAGTTTTTGAAAAAAACTTTTTCCTTACGTCCGCGCGGTAACTCTGCCGAAAAAATCAGAAATTCTTTCGTCAGATTGTCATAATGTTTGCACCATTTTATATTAGCCGTTACATAAAGTTTTATATATGAAAATGTGCGCAATTTCATGTAGAATACAACGAAAAACAACCCATGGTTGTAGCTTTTATCAGTTTTGAAATATTTTCATATAAATAATGATAAGTGCCAAAATTTCAACCTTCGGTCAAATTTGACTCTACCAAAATGGTAAAAAACGCAATTGTAAGCTAAAACTCTTACATTCTAGTAATATTCAATCATTTACCTTCATTTTGCAACAAATTGGAAGTCTCTAGCACAATATTTTCTCTGTTGTGCTTTGATCATTGTAGAATTTGTTATATACCAAAATCATCGCAATTTAGTGTACAATACAACGAAAAAAAATTAACTCATCAGCTTTAACCGTTTTGCTCACAGCACGATTTTTATATAGTTATATATGAAATTTTTTATTCATGCTGTCATATATTCCAATATTTATATATGATACTGATATTTTTTTTCATTTCTGATGGTTGCATACTAACCTCTGGCAATGACAAAAAAAGGAGCCAAAAAATGAACTCTTAATCTTGAAAACTCGGCGTGCTGTGATTTTTTGAAAAAAACTTTTTTTCCACTGCGGCGCTCGCTCCCTAACCCCGCCGGCATAAAGGAGACACTTTCGGAAATGCCAGCTCGGCGTTTAAGGGTTAATTGGTGTGCCTGGATGCATTCCACAGCCAAGGCATTTCAAGATTGAGTTTATAATAGTATATTATTACTTGGAAATATATATTAGATTATAGATTGTAAAATGTTTAGCAATAATATAATAATAATATTTTGTATGTGTTTTAGTAGTGTAGTAAAACCTCTTCACAGAGCAACCCACTATGCTCCTGCGTCATTGTAACAAACACTCATAGTAATACGTATACACTAGTATGCTGTCTTACTGCAAAAGCTAAACTTTTTATATTCCATAAAAAAAGTAGCTCTAGTATGCATAATGATTACTACTAGCAGGAGAACTACAATAATTAAAGATTTAAAATAATGAATGTTTATAAATAATAAGCATTCCATACAGAAATCAGTCAATCTGCACAATTAAGAGTATACTTTAATTAATAATTCCAAGAGCCATACTTGCTGGCATACAATAGGACAATACTGGAAGTCCTAGTGTCAAAATTACAATATTTTTTTTATATAAAAATGGTTTGAAAAATGTCAACTTGAAGCTCGAACTTTCAAAATGAACTTTCTTTGTATGAGTTGTATTAGACATACGAAGAACTCCAGGGTATATAATATGTATCAATTTCGGAGAGAACGTCCAGATGAAAGTTATGATTGTTTCTTTGCCCCTTTTAGTCGAGTATGATCATATATTAAAAGTTTTTGTAACTTGTCATTTAATTTCAACTACTACTTGTCAATTAATTTTTACTTTTTCTACTTATTAGTTAAAAGGCGTTTTAGGCATACTAACTGGCAATATCTACAAATAATATATTTTGTGTTTCAGATGTATCGGTTAACTATTCGTGCCAGCAAAGAAACTACCAGTTCCATATTGGCAGAATTATTAGCAGAGCAGTTCTAAAGAGATACAGCAAGGATTGGTTTTGTCGTCCATGGCAGGCTGCATTTTTAGCCAGAATTGTGAATGAAGGTTTAATAAAAGCATGCTGGAAGGCCGGTGTCAGAGAAAAGCCTCAATTGTCCTAGTGATGATGATGATGATGATGGTGATCCTATGATTTCCTCCCTTTAGAAGGTGACATAATATGCCTTAGATATAAATAATTCTTGTGGAATCAATTCTGTTTATTTTGAATTTATTTTATTTTATAGATATTTTTTATAAATTTATTTAGTGAGAAATATGGTCCTACTGTTAACATCCATTCTGTCGGATGGCTGGTAACAGAAGAGCCAAAAGCAGCTCTTTTATTTTGTAAAAGAGTTGAGGTTCATATAGTAAACTATTCACAGAGTATATGTATATAAAATGAATTTGAATTGTAAAGTGACAGTTGGAGACACACAGTTAGGACATTCATGGACTCTTGTATAAGGTTATTTTATTTGTTACCCTGGTATGACATTGTAAATTGTTAGAATGTAATATATTAGATTGAAATATTGTCAGAGATTGTCATTGATAGTATATCAGTAGTCGTTATCTTTTGTTACATAACGTTACCTGTTTCCACAAAAAGATATGCTGAGATTGTGTTTGGAATGGTTCTTGAAGGTCAACTTGATCGATCATATTACAAATTATGCAAGTTTAGTAAGTAAAAAAATAACAGGGATGATTCACGGTATGTTTATATGACTGGTAGATAGCCATTGACATTTGAGATGGCATTTAGTTTTGAGAAGTCATTAGTTAGTTTTTTTTTTTTTTTTGTATAAGGGACAACACCTATACAGTATTTGTTTCACTTGAATGCTGTCTTCCACAGAAGTAGGATGGTTTGTGCAAGTCTCTTGTTACATTGTTCTTTCTTTTGTACTGTGTTAAAATATGCTTCCTGCTTTACTTGGGTAGTATAGGAAGAACAGTCTAGTTAATTTATGATTGGTATTGTCCTCTTTTGTTCCTATTGTTGTTTCTCCCATCTTTTTTGAGAGATTTATTTTTATTTAGCTGTGACGAATGAAAAATTAGTTGCTCTATGTTTAAAATATTCAGCATTTTCAACAAAGACATTCACCAGGACTCGGTCCTGGAGGTACGCTTAAACAGGCACACCTTAAATCATCCCTCTTTTTAAAGTGAATTAAACTTGATTAGGGGCCTAAGTTCCCAACCATATGGTTATCTGGCCAGATTTGAAAGTATGAAATAACAGTGGAAAGATCTCATCTGGTCATTGTCAACATTCCTTCCACTCTGTCTTTTGGCCATATCACAGTAAGAAGATAGCTTCCTTATGCACATAGGTTATTAGTGGTGGTAGTAATGTAGATAAAATTGTGTAAAGATATTACCAACACTGATGGCTTGAGGAAGCAAGCAGATTCAGGTAAAGTGTGTGACAAATGACGTGTACTTTTGAAAGTCTGCTGTAGCATCCCATTGATCAGTGTATTGTAAAGATAAACTTGTGCATTGGTAGATCATTTTCATTCCTCATGTGAAAATTCATTGTGTATTATAGAAGTGTGTGTGGAGACTGCGAGATCATAATATCATTTTGTTATTAATGTTGTCATTACTATTACTGTAATAATTTTTGTCGAGATTACATCTTTCATTCATCTGAAGTCAAATCAGAGACTTCAGTGGTCCTTTTTTTCCAGTTCTGTTACTTTTTCATCCTTACCATATCATGCATGAACCTTGTCATAACTAAGAAGCAATCTATTCCCCCCCATATTTTTGTTGTTGTTAATCCCATTTTAATTTAATATTCTCTTTATGTTGAACCAAATGGGTAGTGGTCATGTTTACTGCTATGTTCAGATTTTCCTGTCTATTCTCTCTCCCCTTCCATGCTGGACAACAGACAGGTTATTTATGAAGCTTTGATTTGCAGAGTTCAAGCTCAATTTTTTCCCCTCCAAGATCAGTATCCTTGTAAGTACTCTTAGTATTCAAGAAATCTTGTGTTCTAAGGTCTTCTCTATACTGAATATGGAATTGCACACACAACCATGAAATAGTATATTGCCTCTGATGCATGGTGTAAATCTGTAGGTTATTGCATCCTATAGTGTAAAATATACATATAATTCTAAGTTCAATTAGGGAAAAGTTATGCCTTTTCATGTTTACGGAAATGTTAAAACCAACCTTTTAGTTTCCACCATTGTTAAAAGTAGATAAATGAAAATAGATGAAAATGGTCATTTGGATGGAGGTTGTTTTACATTTGAGATTTTACCCAGTTTCACCCTTAAGCACTGACTTTCTTGCCTTGAAGAATGGCTTAAGTGTCATAAATGTATTTAAAGTAATATATTCTATATTGATGACTTGGTCTTAAAGGATATAATCTGTCAAAAGTACAGGATAATTTGGTTTTGATATTTGTCATTACTTAGACATAAATGAGTGACTTCTAGGCTGCCATTAACAGCTTTTTCAAACTTTTTAATAACAATGCTATTTTGAGCATCATTGTAGACAACCTTTGTATGACATGATGTCACTGAATATTTTATTTATTTTGGGACTCTGATGTACAATTTCTGATCTTGTATTTGTTATAATTTGAAGCTGGACTTTAAGTTAGTATGTCTGAGAGATTATATTTTCCCCCATGGAGGTTTTTATAGTTCATGTTGCCTTCTAAAAGTTTATTCTTGTTGTGACTGTGGTGTCAAAGTGACCTCTTTGAGATTCCCCAAATTCTTGGTAGGACCGGCATCGTACGATCTTTTTGGAATTGTTGTAAGAAGCCAATTAAGTATTTGATCACCAGATACTATTTTCCAAAGTCCTATCACTAGGGCTGGTGCTTGAGGGTGTGTTTCACTCCCCTCCCTTTTTATAACACCAGGATTCACATGCATTTAGCTGGTTTGCATATGCTCCTGATCTTAGTTTCTTTTAAAATATTTTTTTTTTATTTACGATGTAATTTTGAAATTCAGTTAGCATTAGAATTTGGTTTCTTTCTTCCCTTTGAAATATTGAATTTAATTAATAAATAGCCTTCATAGATAATTTGATTTATGTAATGTATATAGACAGTACAGCATATAATTTTGTATTTTGATATGTTAGACAGATTGGGGTTAAAGATTTTGGGTTGTATATTGTGATAAATAGCTGATAACCTTTATTTTGAGTAGACATTTTTTTTTTAGTTTTCACCACTGCTTAGTAAAGTAATTTCTTCAGCAACTGTCTTCTCATGGAATGCCTTGAGTGTCAAATGAGATCGGCTTTATTCACATAATAATTTTGATATATGCATAGTTCCTTAAATTCATTTTTTTTTTTTTTTAACTTTTTCCCATGGTAGTTGTATGATACAGAGGCAGCTATCTGAGGCCACATGCTTGTGTAATCAAGGGTTTCAATGTATCTAGGGAGCTGCAAGTGAGCAGTTTTGTTTTTGATTTTTAGGTTTGGAATTTTCTTGTCTTTTCCTTGTCCTTGATATTTTTAACTGGACATTGAGTTAACAGCACACATTACTTTTAAGACTTAACAAATAAAATAATTGAACCACATCAGTAATACTGTATAAGCATCATCAGTTCTTGTGACATTAGATGCTGCGTGTCTAATCTACTTTTAAAAAGTGAGAAATGGGGTTTTGAATGGGTTATTTCTTTTAAGTATTCTGTAGACATTCCAGTCAGGCACGTAGCTATTCATTTTTGGCTTTACTCTAGTACTGGCTTCCTCAATATAACAAAGTGCTGTTAACCTGTTCTTACATTGGATGAGGTGTTGCTGTTTTCTCTGTTGTCTAAGGTGATGCATTAGCATATCTGAATTTTGAACCATTGAATGTCTTCAGTATAATTTAAAGCTGTGTGAAAACACACCGAAGAAACCAATTTAGTACACGAACAAAGCTCTTTCGAGTTGAAGATACAGTAATCTCAAGGAGGATGTTAACTAGTTTTACATTGGGTCTTTAATTCTGGTCTTGTGTAGCATAGGTGTGAAGTGTCCCTTAGTAAGGTATGCAAGGGTATTTAGTTGTAAGTGATGGCTCAGGAGGGCGACATAGTGTGTTCGTCTGCCTTCAATGCATCTGCCTGCACAAATTTGCTGGCAACAAATGTTCATTGACATTTAAGTCCACCTATGTTTGACATGATCTGGAAGAGACAGATTGTAAATACAGTAAAGTACAGTAAATCATTGAATCAAGTGGGTGTTGAAATATTAAAAGCAACACTGCAGAATTCATTTTATGAAATGTGCAGTGTGTCATCCAAAGGAAGAAACATTCGCTTGACTGGGATTTCCTATCTTTCAAAATTATGATTGCCGGTATTTTGACTTCAGAATAGGTCACTGGAAAGCCTCAAGAAAACAAGAAAATATGAAATAGATCAGTGCTTTGTCTTCTGCATTTCATTAAAACTAGTATTGATATGAAACTTATCTACTGTTAGTGAGGTGTAATAGTTAAAGGGAAATTATCATCAAAGTATGTTCTAGCATTCGAGTTCTGGCTCAATTGTATTAGGAAAAATGAAAAGACTGCACAATTAGCAGGTGATTGTTCATTATCTGGAATTGAATGCTTGGTATGTCCTCATTTTATTGCCATACAACATTGTGTTTTCTGGAGATTTTCCACTGATGTCAGAAATGTGTTACACACTGAAATTATTGTAAGAAATGGTTATTAAAATAAATGTGTATATTGAAATGCAATTTTATTTATAATGCTTGAAAAATACCTTCTTAAACTGTAAAGTATGCCTGCTGATCATCACAACCATCTACACAAAATACGCAAGAAAACAAGCAGTCAGTCTATTCGTAGCAGGTTAGGCCCTCTGAAAGTCATTTGGTGCAAATAAATGCACATTTTTCGTATATGTAAATAAACCCTCTGCCTTTACATATAGGGTTTACTTTCAGCACAAGTTGGAACTGGCCATTTAACAAAAAAGGTAATGGTATTGGTAGTTGGCTTCCAACAGCAGGGGAGAAAGGTCTGCCATGAAGTCAGTAGGCATTCACTTTTCCTTTCAGCTGCAGTCTGAGACGTCTCTTCTGGCTGCTGCTCGACTCAATTCTCTTTAGTCTTTCTTTTCATTTTCAAGTATAATTTTGTTTTGAAATATTTTGGTATAACTGCTATCTTAGTATAGTATGTACATGTTCTACTCTGTTTATATATTTTCTAACCTCTTTCTTCCTGCATAGCTGTTCCTATGCATTTATGCTGCGTAGTAGTTATCAACTCATTTTTGCCCATGTAAGCCATTAACTTACTTTTATGTTACCTTGGATATAATGCAACCCCACCTTGGATATAATGCAACCCCACTCTTGTCTTAGTCTTAATGTTTTTCATTTAGTATTCTGTTATATATTTTTCCCATCACATCCAAGGGAGAAGGACTGCCTCTCTCCTCCAATCTATTTTTAAACGCCTTCTCAGCCTCATTTTATTAAACATCTGTGTTCTACATCTCTCCTCTGTTTGTTCTGAAGTATTTTCTCTCTGAAACAAGCAGGGTTTTCATTTTGACCAAAAAATTACTTTGGAATGTTAGATGCTTTAGTCTTTCAGATATAGTAGAGGTTGAGAGGCTCGAGATGGAGGTGGGTTCTCTTGGCACGGTGCGATAGTGCGTACCCTGTCACACGAGAGCCATACTTATCTTCAAGCATGGAATCCCCTCCCCTGGTACGAGGAGGAAGTGGGGGTTGATGGTGCAGGACCCCAAGAGATTACCGGTTCCAGCAAGTTGTCTCCAAGGCCAGTAGGTGTATCTGTCCCAGTTCCTGTCAACAGATCTTGCTCTGTCTTGGGGATGGGGGGAAGTTGGCCTTCCTACGCCCTCCCCCTCCTCTCGTTCCTGTTCTGGATGATGAGAAGGCCTGGGACTGCTTTCTTGAATTTTTTGTTGCTGCCTTCACATCCTTCGTCGTATGCTGTTTCACAGTCTCTCTCTCTTTTATCTTGTCCTTTCAAGAGGCGTTGGGTAGGCCACTACCCTTAGCAAGGTTACACAGTATTCTAAGGAAGACGACACACCTTTGGAGGGACAACCAATGTCTGTGTTTAGCCTGTCAACTTCGGTTTGGGTGTGTGTGTGTGTATGTTGTTGCAGTGTATATTGTAGCTTCAATACAGTAGAAGTAGAGACTTCACCTTCACCTTTTGGTGTAGGCCTGGCTGTCTCTTCCGATTTTTACCTCCTAGACCGGGCGTCTCTCATCAGTGCAGCTCCTGCCCAGATCGTCCTCTTCCCTTCCGTTGTCCTTCAGGGCAAGAATGAGCATATCTTCAAAGCCAGAACAAAAATTCCTAGCGATCTTGTACTTTCTCTTCCCCTACAAGTCTCCTTTTGAGAACAGTTCCTGGTTGCCATTATCAATGTTGTCACTACAGTATTCCGGACATTAACCAAAGATATGCTGTCCAACAAAAGGAGAATACACAGCCAGGCAAAGGCAAACTTTGCCATGTTCAAACGTCTTCAGCCAAAAGTTTGCTCTCCAAGGAAGAAGCACAGCTGCGGATGTAATACAGCAGTGTCCATCTACAAGTGTTGCATGATTGAGAAACAACTCTACTTGATTGTTTTCATTATTACATCTCCTTACCTCTCCCCTATGCCTTTTCTTCTTAGCCTGAGTGAGTGTCAAGTATGTGGATGCTTCTTCATCCCTGCATTCCTGCTCGAAATGACCACAGTATGTCACGTCTGGGCCTGGACCCCCAACCACATTCACTTGGAGGTTTGGAGGAGAACAGGTTGGCTCTGGGAGTTTCTCCTCACATTCATGTGATGGTTTCATATTGGATGGATCGCTCTTCAGAGAACGTTTTCCACCATCAGCGCCTTGTGGCGCCAATAACTGGAACTTAATGTGGTATGGCGCAATAAATCACAGATTTTACGTTGTTAGGCAAACGCCATTAAGTGAAATTCTTCGGTCCCTTTGGGACCATAGAAGCAATCAAAGGTGTCCCTTTCAAACCCCCATCCCAGAAGAGGAAGTAAGGGTAAAAGGGATAAAATGCTAAGACAGCTTTCCTCCCCATGTACAGCCACTGGTGGAGTGCCTGTAACCTTAAGTCTTAATACCTCGGCTGAAACCTGGGTAGTAGATGTCCTTCGGTAGGATATCAACTTGACCCTTCGAGTTCCTACCACTTCCTCGTCAACCATCGAGTCTGTCCACAAATTTGTTCCGGCTCGCTAAAGAATCTTCCCCTGTGGAGAAATTAATACCATGTGGAAATCGTACTAATCCAGTTCCCGATTTCTTCATCAGTCCTTCAATTCCTCACTGGACGAGTGGTTTTTGTGCTGGCCTACCAATTTGGTAGTCATGAGTTCGACTCACCACTCTGCCAATGTGGAATCAGAGGAATTTGTTTCTAGTGATTAGGAATCAATTTCTCGATATAATATGGTTTGGATCCCAAAATAAGCCGTAGATCCCATTGCTAAGTAACCAACTGGTTCCTAGCCACAGAAAAAAATATGTAATCCTTTGGGCCAGCCCCAGTAGAGCTGTTAATCAGCTCAGTGGTCTGGTTAAACTAAAGCCCTGTCCACAAAGCTTGACAAACTGTGTTTGATGTGATGTCAGAAGCAGGGAAAGTCAGACCTTTTCCCACTGTATCTGCGCTTCTGCCGTCACATCAAGCAAAGCTCGACCGTGTGGACGGGGCCTTAGATATACTTAACTCAGCAGTCCTTCTTTTAGAGAAAGTGATGGCTAATTGGAAACCAGTCAGATCTTTCTTCTCTGCAGATCTTCTCTGAAGAGAGAAATTACTTGCTTTATACATACTTGCAACCATCAGGGAGTCCTTCGTTGGGTCTCAGGGACAAGTATTTTCAATACTCCCCTGTCAGTCCTACCACAAGTCTCTCGGCTTCATTTCCTGGGTAGACTTCGTACCCCTTCAGAGCAGACAGCTCCACACCTATACCTGTTGTGAGCTTCCGACCTCTCCTCAAGTATTCACATGACTTCTCACCTTGGCTTCAACTAGGCCACGTTCGTTCAGGGACGTCTCCTGATGTATATCGACGATCATTTGGTCTTTTGGCGAGCTCTCATTCACAGTGTCTGTAGGAGAGGACCAACTTCTCGGATTGGTTGCAGCCTGAGGGTTGCATGAACCTGAGAAGTCAGAACTCTCACCCAAGCAAGACAGTATCTGTAAGGGTTTATTATTATTATTATTTGTTTAAGCAGCCATTTCCAAATAAGTCCAATTGGCTGCTTAATGCAGATAAAATCTGTTAAAATTATCATATTAAATAAATATATTTTTAGTCATTGTTTAAAAAAAAAATAATAAATTGATAAAACATTACTGTACACATTTAAAATAAATTTGTATGAATAAAATTATTATA
Organism: Macrobrachium nipponense; assembly: GCF_015104395.2. NCBI lineage: Eukaryota > Metazoa > Arthropoda > Malacostraca > Decapoda > Palaemonidae > Macrobrachium > Macrobrachium nipponense. Next base: position 52,879,697 of record NC_061091.1, read on the forward strand.
TATATATATATATATATATATATATATATATATATATATATATATATATATATATATATATATCTATCTAATAAAATTATTTATATATATTTTAATAGATCTATATCTGTTAAAAATTTTAAAATCTTGCAAATATTTGAGTCATCATCTCCTAGAATGTCCTGCATTCTAGCAGATGATCCAAAGTATTTAAGTCTAATATGTGAATACTTAGAACATTCAATTAAAATGTGTTTCACAGTTACTCTGGTTTGACAGGTATCACATTCTGGAGGTGGCTGATTAGACATAAATAAGAAAGCCATGAGTCAACCTTGTGTGCCCATTACGCAGCCTGCACAAAGCGACTTCATGGTTTCTCTGCTTCTGTAAAGAATTTTTAAAGGGAATGATAGTGGTCTTTACCACTCTAAGTTTGTTATTTTCAAGTGATAACCATTGGTCTTCCCAGATTTTGTCTAAAATAAATTTAAAATAATTTTGTTCCGATACGTAATACAAACCCTCGGTTCTTTAACAATAGGAAGTAACTAGCAGCAGCTGGAACGGTCGTAAGCTTCGAACAAGGGAGAACGGTAGTTAACTGCTTGTCCGACAGTGCGTGCGCCGCGCGCCTGGGAGGTGAAGAATCACTTTTGCTTTCGGCCGCGTGTGTGGAGGACGTGTTCGTCATCGCTCTCTGCCTGCTTCATCGTCGTATGCTTTGTTTATATTGTGTTTTCCACTACTGGTTTGTTTGGTTTGAAAATGAAATTGTAAGTACTCTGTTTTCATTTTCATTAATTAAATAAATTATGGGTCAAGAAATGGAGCTATCGCCGTAGATGCGGCGGTTTCCGCTCTTTTCCTGAAGTTGATCCTCATGAATAATGTTCTCGGTGCCGAGGGCGGGAGCGCACTCGTGCCGAGTCGTTTGTTTCTGGGTGAAATTGTGAAAGTGAAACTTGTAAGTACAGTACTCTTTTTCATTTATATTTTGCCCTGTGCGCTCAGGGCTGAGGGCACGAATGCTCGCGGCACAAGCCCTTTAATTTGTATGAAAGTGAATGCAAGAGCAGCATTCTTTTCATTTTCATATATTATTTGATTATGGATCAAGTTTTCCGCTCTTACCCGGGAATTGATCCTTCCCCTTTTATATTGTGTGAAAGTGAATCGCAAGTGCAGTATTCTGTTTCACTTTTATATATTATTTCATTGCATCAATATTCATTATGGATTAGTTCCCGCTCATACCGGGAATTAATCTTTATACTTTGCGCTCGGTGCAGAGGGCACGTTTGCTCTCACGCCGTAACGTTATTAGTGTAGGTGCAGTACGGATGCTGTGCGGGGGCAGGGGAAGCGAAGGCCTGCCAGGAAGTCGTCGGAAAGCTCTCCCGCGACTCCCTTGGTAACCGATTCTTCGTCTTCTTTCCTGCCCCCCCGCTCAGCTCCCACGAACGGCACCTTCCCCTTCGGGGGGGAGGAGTATCCGGGTCCTTCTCCTCGCCCAAACTGTCGAGTGTGGAGGAGGGCTCTCGGTGCCCCAACGTACAATTGTATTCGGGGTCTCCCATTCGTTCGGGGTGGGGCTAGCCCCCTCCCGCGTGAGGGCACCCCTCAGATTGACCCGACTGTTGCTTCCGCAGGTGCATCTTCCGTGGGAGACGACCTTGGGCAGGTGTGGGCGTCACTGGGACTGCAGGGCGTGCCCAGTATCCAGGGGTTGATTCAGCAGCTGGCGGGGTCGGGGGCAGTCACACATGGAGTGGTGACCACCACAACAACTACAATTTCTACCCCAGGGTACGCCGCCCCTCCGCACCTTGTGTATACGCCGCATGTGATGACGGTAACACCGACAGCGGCCGTGTAAGGGCCGCTCGCTGCCGTATCAAGGAGGGGTGTGCCGCCTCCGCCTGGGTTCTGTGTGCTGCCAACCCCAGACTTCTGCTGCCCGAAAAGCTCCCAGGATGTTGATGGCTGAAAATAAGCCTCCTGGGTCGCCTGACTTGACAGCCGTACCTGCCGCTACCGCTGTTCCTGCTGCTGGCCCAGCCGCTCTCGCCGCTCCTGCTGTTCCTGCTCCTGCCCACGTCGTTCCTGTCCACGGTGTTGCTGCCCCAGACTCAGGTCCTTCCGGACAGGTGCAGCCGGGCCCTGTTGCTTTGGCAACTACCCCAGCTCCGTCCTGAATGGAGGATCTGACGTCTGTCCTGCGTGAGCTGACGAAGAAGAGGAAGAAGAAGAGGAAGGTGTCGTCGTCGTCTGCTGCCGCCTCTTCCCCTTCGACTTCTAAGGCTACCAAGCCGAAGAAGAAGAAGGCTGCCTCCTCCCACCCTAAGAAGGCTCCTTCGGGAACTTCTAAGGGCCCGTCCCACTCCGGTGGGACGGGGGGTCCTTCTGCTGGTCCTCCTGCTCCTTCGGGAACAGGGTCCGTCTCCCCTTCCACAAGGAAGAAGAAGACGGGGACCAGAGGGGTACCGACTACCACCGGTACTTCCTCGCCTGGTGTTAGCGGCGCTGCCGCTACGCCAGGTTCCGGCTCGGTCTCTCATTCGCGAGAGATTCCGAGTATACGGTCTCCCACGGGAGACCGTGCAGCAAAAGTTCTGGCGCCAGAGTTCGCTCGGCACCAAGACCGCGGCACGGAGCAGAAGGCTGGTGAGAGCTGCTCAGGTGACTCTCCAGGTCAGCAGCCGCTCTCGCAGCGACCAGCTGGTAACCCGGGTTTCCCCCCTAAGAAGGCTCCTTCGGGAACTTCTAAGGGTCCGTCCCACTCCCGTGGGACAGGAGGTTTCTTCTGCCGGTCCTCCTGCTCTTTCGGGAACAGGGCCCATGTCTCCTTCCACAAGGAAGAAGAAGGTGGGGACCAGAGAGGTACCGGATAACACCAGTACCTTCTCGCCTGGGGTTAGCGGCGCTGCCGCTACGCCAGGTTCTGGCTCGGTCTCTCGTTCGCGAGAGGTTACGAGTGTATGATCTCCCGCGGGAGACCGTACAGCCAAAGTTTTGGCGCCAGAGTTCGCTCGGCTCCAGGACCGTGGCACGGAGCAGAAGCTGGTGAGAGCCGCTTAGGTGACTCTCGCCAGGCCAGCGGCCGCTCTCGCAGCGACCAGCTGGTAACCTGGGTAGACGTGACTGTTCCTGACCAGCCACAGGCTGAGGCTGGGAAGAGGTCCCCCCTCCCGATTGTTGGCGCCAGCCTCGGCTGGTACCAGCGGTATGATGCGCCGCGAGGACATGCACCGGTCTCACCGTGACATTGGTCTCTGCAGGTCTCCTGACCACCGCTCCCACAGGGACCGGGCGGATAGGGGGACCAGCGGCAGCTCCTCTGCACACAAGATCGGGGCCGCTGTTCTCGGTCCAGCCGTTTTTCCCAAGGAAACGGCTCGACTAGGCCTGCAAGTTGGCGATCGCCTGCAGCCCTCCAAGCCCGCTGGTTCTGCCAGCGAGCGAAAGAGGAGCGTCATGTCTTCCTCTCCCGTGCCTGCAACTTCCTCGGTTTGCACCGGGAAGAGCGAGGCACAGCGGGGTGATCGTGAGGGGCATGCCCCACACGATCCTGTCACGACACCGTAAGTACCAGGTACGATCTTCGGACCGACCAGGACGTACGCGCAAGTGGCAGGAGGAATCCGAGAGGGGTCTATCGCAGTTCCCCCTCCTTAAGGGGGAGGTTCTCGGAATATGCTCTTGTTCGAAGGGCTTGACGGTCCTACTCTGCAAGATGCTGTGACTTCCGAGATCCAGAGGAACTGTACTGAGGTTATTGCGCTGATTCGTCAGCACAACGACCTCGGGGAAGGATCGCCGCTCCCACCAGCAGAGCCCACGTCTCGGCTCGAGCCGTTTTGGGGCCCGAAGAGGGAACCCAAACCGACGGTGGGTCTGCCGCGATCGGAGCTTGCCGACTGTGTTGAACCAGGTAGAGTCTCTCGTCTCCGAACAAGAAGGCTCTCTCAGATCTGGCCGGTCAAACAAGCTACTTCCACCTCCTCTACTGCGACAGCGGCGTTTCTGTGTGTCTTCGGACACCGTATTTGAATACCCCTTCGGTCCTCCTGAGAGGTTTCGACCTCGATGAGGACTGGAATGAGTCGGAGGATGGTATCGGCTCTCTCCTGTCAGGTGTCGATCAGCCCCACCCAGACGACGTTCACAGTGGCGGCAGACCCTTACCTACAGTGCGAGTTCGTAACCCTCCTCAGGAAAACGTTTTCTCCTGACGATACATTTTCCCAGACTCTGAGTGGCCATCGCCCTGCTCCTACTCTTCTCCAACTGCTAGTTCCGCTGGGAAGGCGAGCGAGTATCCAATTCCTCCCCCATTCTCTCTCTCCTTACGGCTACGAGGGAAAGGGGAGGGATCCTACAGAGATTTCTCTGTAGGATCCCACGTTGGGGACTGCGCTACCGGGGGGACCTTCGGGTCCTACCTGACGTAAGCCCCGGTCGTTGAGGAGGGATCCTGCCCCATCCTCGATTTCTACGGGAATCGAGAGGACCACCAGCCGATAATCGTTTGACGAATTCGGTGGGGGTTTCGCAGAGTGCTTAGAATTCTGCGGAATTTCTAGCACTCTCAGAGTGTTCGAGTTTTTTACGATCTCCAAACACTTAGGCGAGACCACGGTCCAAAGTGAGCGAGACGAGAATCCCCGATAATTGTTACCACGATAATCGGGAACCTCGTCTAATGCTCGAATTCCTGGAATTTCTAGCATTTGGAAGAAGACTGCTGCTGAAAGAAGAGTATCTCACAGTAGGCGACCCACCTGGAATAGAGAAGAACAGACGGGAACATCCAGTTTGGCTTGAACTGTCGTCTTCAGTATTCTGTTCACCATTGAAGCTTTCCTTCGGGGAAGACTTCTCCTTCACTCTTTTGACTAGAGAATGAAGGCGGTCGATCTCCAATCCTTATTCTCATTCCTCGAGGGGAAAAGAATTTAGGATGGAGGTCTTTGTACAGAAACCTACAAATATACTGCGTATATTACCCTAGCAACATGATTCTGTTAAGCAGTTGAATTGTTCGGGTTGTAGGCGCATACCGTAGTTAACTCTACGGATTGTGACCGAGACGAATAGTATCTTAATTGAACTGCAACTCGGGGCTGCCTGCAACCTCCCAGGAGTTACCAGTTTCGATTTTAGATACTTGGTATTGTCACGACAACACCAAATCAGCTTTTGTATTTACCGAAATCCGTTTCGTTTAAATATAATTGCTTGAGTGTATTTTTTTTTTATTTTATGCTCGATGGTTCTAGCTGAACGCATTCCTTCGTGGAATGGATTACCTGGCAACTCAGGATGACGTGTCAGCGAGAGCTGCTGTGTATTGAACTGCATGATAGCAGCTCAGACAGTATCAGCTGGCTCTCCGAGATTGGCGGTCGGTTATGTCTCTCTCCCCTGCTTTGATTGACTACCGAACCGTAACTCTGCCCAACAATCACGGACTCAGGTCTCTGATTAACGGGGATTCTCGCATACATGAAGGACCATCTACTGCTGTGACGCTCGATTTCATCTCCTTCGACATTGCGAGAATTTTCAACAGAGATATCTCTTGGACTCTTTCATCTTTCTGTTTACCACACGGTAACAGAAGTCTGTACTAGTCTACCGCTGCATCGCTCTGCGATAATGCGAATGATTTTTGCAGACATCTGAGTTTGTCTTCAAAATATCTCATATTCGTAGGTGTGTAATTGTTCATTGTTCACCCCGAATTAACAGATGTATCAGAAGACATCGCCTACTCCCCGACCTGACAGCTCTACTTCCAAATGTTCAGCCCATGAGAAGCAGTTCTACAGGCAGTACTTCCCTGTGTTTTCATTACTGAAAAGCGCTCTGCTTTCATTGCAACTACGACTCCTCACCGGACAGCAATGAAATAGCGGTTAGCGTTTTCAGTCATTTGTAAGCACAGGTTCAGAATCTTGAGAATCCTTCTCTCGATTCGGCTATGAAGATGTAGGTTGCATTCCCTGTCCACCTTCGTCTTCAACGGCACATAGTGTTGTTTCTCCTTAGCTGAGATTCAACTATACTATGAGATGTCTTGCCATCAGGGACCTCGGTCTCTAGAAGGCAATTGACTTTCGCCTGTTGGGCACATGCCTTAAGAGAATCATCACCTCGCCGGCTGGCATCGGTGACAAACAAATACGATTTGTTTAGTCTCTCGGCATAACCCTTTTAGGGTGAAGGTCACGTGACTTGCTCGGATGCTTGGACAACTTGCCTCCTACCGAACGCAGTCAGTCAGCAGCTGTCAGAGCGCCCGAGTCAGTTACGAACTTCGCTGTGGACTTAGTTCGGTTGTTCCAGATCAATCTTCTCTTCGTCCTATGGCTTGTCCCAGTACCCATACCTTCGACACCCACCATGGAGTGTCGGTGTCCTATCCACTACCGAGAAGAAGTACTTCGCTGCTTGGGGATAGGAGGATGCGAGACACTTCGCTGCAGACGGATAGACCAGTATGGGTACTGGACATCACCGAAGTCGAGAAGAGGGATAGGTCATGCGACTATTCCCTTCTTTTCCTCTGAGGGAACTGCATGACTTTTCCTGCGAAGTCAAGCATCCAAGGGATGGGGGATCCGTGACGCTCGATTTCATATCGAACTTCGTAGCGAAAACTCAGAACCCTTCGGTCCCCCTGACGATCGGTTTGAGTCCTTCACAATCCCCCCAATGGACTTCACCGCCTTCGATGCGAAGGAGATGCTGCTTTGTCCACAAGAACTTCTCCGTGGCACAGGTACTGAAGGCAGGGGTCTTTTCCAACCAGACCACATGCACCTCCTTCTACCTTCGGGATATTGCCCACAGGTCCTTGGATCTTTTTCCTTGGGACTCGTGGTGGCTGCTCAACACGTTGTGTAGCGAACCCAGACCCTCGCAGGCTGAACAGCATCGAGTCCTGGTGTGACTGTAAGAATGGATGAGTGAATGAGTGTGTGACTGGCTCCTCTTCCCATCTTTTTCTCCCCCTCTACCTGTGGGTAGAGGGATACGGTCGTCACCCCGCTGGATAAGGACGAGATGCAGGTGAGCTACACAACAGAGCCCCATCCTATCCCTTTTACTAGGGATGGGAGCAATTATCCACCACTTCCCCCAACAAGGAAGGGGGGAAGTGGAAGCCAACAAGAGACAAAACCATAACTTTATGTTGCCTCTTGCAAACAGGAACAAGTTCTTGCTTGCTGGTACGAAGAGATACGCTTGCCTCTCTCTTAGTACTCGGTCCAGAGGTGTAACCATTGCTCCTGCGGTGCACACCCCGATCAATCGGACAGAGGCTTGGATCCCTCCCTCGTTCTTAGGACCAGGGAGGCATTCCAAGGTTGGGCGAACACCAGTCTGTTCACAAAAGACTCAGATTCCTCCCACCAAGAAGTGAGTTTTCCTATTGTTAAAGGACCGAGGGTTTGTATTACGTATCGGAACAAATGACAATTTGTCGAAAATTGCATTTTTCCTAACTATACAAACCTGAGGTCCTTTAACAATAGGAAGTAACTAGCGGCAGCTGGAACGGTCGTAAGCTTCGAACAAGGGAGAACGGTAGTTAACTGCTTGTCTGACAGTGCGCGCGCCGCACGCCTGGGAGGTGAAGAATCACTTTTGCTTTAGGCCCATGCAAAAAAACGCAGAGTGAGGGGTGGCATGAGGTGGGACTATATGTAAAGGACCTCAGGTTTGTATAGTTAGGAAAAATGCAATTTTCGACAAATTGTCATTTTAGTCTTTATAATATGTTTTGTACATTTTACTTCTATCATTTAATGCTGCTTCCTTGCATTTTTATCAGCTGGTGTCCAGCACAAGGATATCTTGATATTTCGAAGGCTTAAAAAATGAATATTTTCTTGTATTGCTCTAATAGCAGGGTGATGATGATTAAAAGAGTCTATTGCTTGAATAGCACTTTTTGAATCGCTATATATAGTGAAATGTTTGCTGGGAGTTCTAGGGATTTTATACAGAGCCAATGAAATTCCTGCCAATTCAGTGGAATATATGGAGCTATAAATAGGCATTCTTCCATGATAGTATTTCTCCTCTGTAATAACTGCGAACCCCACAGCAGCATCAATTTTTGAGCCATCTGTATAAATGGAGATAGTATTTGCATGGATTTCTTGGTGTTCCAAAAAGATTTATTTGACAGTGTAACTTGGAATTTCATCTTTTTTTAAATCGAATAACTCATGGCATACATGAGGCTTATTCCATTTCCAAAAAGGTGTTGAATTTGGTAAATGGCTCAGGAATTTTAATGGTGGAATATTATATTCATCTATGTATATTTTCAGTCGTATAACAAATGGATAAAATGATCGTGGTCCAATTCTTTTTGGAATGATGGTATTATTTATAATTCTACTCAGTTTTGATTGGTATCTTAACGTCCGCGAATAGAAGTTTAAACTATATTCGACCCTTCTTTGATCAAGTGAACACAGACCTGTTTCACTATACAGAGAAATAACAGGTGTAGATTTAAATGCACCAGTAGCATATCTCAAACCTGCATTGTGTAAAGGATCTAATTTTCCCAATGTGCTGGAAGATGCAGAAGCATATAGATGCGACCCATAATCAATTTTACTCAGTATCAAAGTCTTGTGTAAATAGAGTAATGTACTTCTATCTGAGCCCCACTTGGTGTGTGACAATTGCTTCAATAGATGAAGTACTTTACTACCGCTTTCACGTAGGTAATTAATGTGAAATTTCCAAGTCATTCGTTGGTCAAAATGCAACCCAAGAAATTTGGTATGCGTAACAAAATTAATTGGTTTATCATACAGTAGCAATTTCATTTTTGGTACATTTTTCTTATTTGTAAAAGTAATGGCTACAGTTTTACTAGCCGATATAGTGAATCCATGTGCAGTAGTCCACGATACGATAAGATCAAGAGATTTTTGTAGTATGATTTGTCCTGTATGGATATCAGAGTGAATGACCCAAATGGCAAAATCATCTACATATAATGAACACTGTACACCAGTTGGTAGTTGTTTTGTAATATCATTAATAGCCATGATAATATCATTAATAGTGCTCAAAACACTACCTTGTGGAACTCCTTCATATTGTGGATACTCCTTAGATAGAACACCATTTATCTTAACTTTAAAAGTTCTTTCCTTTAAAAATTGTACTATGTTTAAGGGTAAAAATCCTCTCAGTCCAGAATAATGCATTTCCTTTAAAATCTGATGATTCCATGTCTTGTCATAGGCCTTCTCCATATCAAAGAAGATGGCTGTGGCATAGCTGTTTGAAGCAAATGCTTTCCCAATATCTGTGCCAAGTAAAGTTAAAGGATCTAGGGTAGATCTTAGTTTCCTATATCCATATTGTGAAACGGAAAAGTATCCTGTTTTTTCAAGATACCAGATTAACCTGTTGTTAATCATTTTCTCAAACAACTTACATAAACAGCTTGTTAATGCTATTGGTCCGTAGCTATCTGTGTCATAAGGATCTTTGCCTGGCTTCAAGAATGGAAGGTCCAGTGCTTTCCGCCAATCTTGTGGGAAATATATTTCAATCCATATTTTGTTATATAGCTTTAATAAATATTGTAAACTGTTTGGGTGAAGGTGTTTTAACATTTCAAAAGTGATCATATCTTCACCAGGGGCTATATTGGAGCATGTTGACAATGCCGATAAAAGTTCATCCATGGTAAAGCAATCATTGTATGAATAATATTGATCAGTCTCAAAATTAATTGGAATTTTGTCTTCTTTTTCTTTAATGGTGCGAAAAGATTTTATTGACGAACCTTTGGAAATATTACTTAAATGTTCTGCTAGGCAAGTTGCTACCTCTTTAGGATCATATATCAGTTTGCTATTAATTTTCAAAACTGGGACATGGGATCGAATGTGCTTTCCTAGTATTTTATGCACTTTTTTCCAGATCTTACTTAGGGGTGTATCTTTGCCCACCGATTTTAGGTAGTTACACCAAGATTTTCTTTGTGCTTCATTAAATGTTCGTTTTGCTAGAGCACATGACCTTTTATAATCTATGTAATCTGAATCGTTTCTCGACTTCTTAAATTTTCTTTGGGCTTTACTATGGGCCTTCTTTGCTTTTTTATACTCCTCATTCCACCAAGGAACTGGACATTTAATTTTTACTTGTGCTGCGAATGGTATAGATGACTGCAGCATCAATTACCAGAACTAAAAACATAACCAGAATAGTTTCTATGTCCAAATTATTATCCCATAATGGAACATTCTTCGTGCATTCACTAAAATCTTCTGTAAGGGTAACAGATACATCAGCGAGGCTGTCCTCGTCTCAACAGGGTCAACCAGCTCAGAAGTTGCAAGACATTCTTGGTCACCTGTCATCACCCGGGTGGCAAGTTTTTCATGGGCAGCCTCTCCTTCATTCCCTTCAATGTAGCCAGACCCCGTAGGGATGTAGGGCCGTCAGTGGACCTCATGCAGTGTACTATAGGCATTACTAAGGGTCTTTGTAGTGTGCCTTCAGCTCCTAGCTGCAACCAATTTCGTTCCTTTTACTGTATCTCCTTTCATATTCTCTTTCTTCATCTTACTTTCCACTGTCTCCTATCACTTGATTCATAGTGCAACTGCAAAGTTGTCCTCCTGTTACACCTTTCAAACCTTTTACTGTCAATTTCCATTTCAGCATTGAATGACCTTATAGGTCCCAGTGTTTGGCCTTTGGCCTAATTTTTATATTCTATATATATTTATATTCAATGCAGCTAGAAGGGTTCCTGGTCTTTGACAAGGGACTCCCATTCCTTCCCTTACTCTATGAGAGAGAGACAGGACTTAGCCTAATAGTTAGACGACAGGTATCTCCTTTTAGTGTCATTACATGCTTCCACTCCAGAAATACTTGGTGCCTTAACACTCCAGAAATACTTGGTGCCTTAAGGCATCGACCAGAGCAGCAGTCACCTGCACTTCAATAAGTTAGGCTAGGTACCTAGCCTAACGTAACCTGTACTTCAATAGCCTGGAACTTCTCACCTCTTCAAAAGCCTCAGGATGCAAGGATAGGCAGTCTGTGGTGTTAATAAGCAACAGGAACAAGGTAGTTCCATAGTCACAAGAGAGGGGCTTAATGTCCTTTCATCTCAAATTGACAGTACAGGTGCACAACAGGTGGGCAGTAGCACATTTAGCACAACAGTCAACCAGACACATTCCAGGCAAGATGGATGTAATGACAGGCAAGTTCGGTCACTAGGGTCGTTTTTAGGGACAGTTGATAACATATCGAAATCCACGGAAGATTGTTTGACCTGGAAAAGGCCAAATTAGACCTTCTCTCAACATTCCGATGCTGTTACTATTTGGCTTTGTCTTTCCGGACCTTGGGCATAAACAGCCAACAGCCATACCACATTGAAAGCATGGCTTCTCATCCAATCAGCAAAGTTAAGCAACATTGGGTCTGGACAGTATTTGAATGGGTGACCAACTGGGACACCAGATGCTGTTGGTGTCTATGGGACGTCTTTCTCAACCATAGTATAAGTCTTAAGGCTTATGCCTTCCTGCCGTTCTGTCTGATTTGCCATGTGATCAGTAAGGTATGGTCATTTTGCATCTAAAAACCTTAGTAGCTATCAAGTGACTACAGACCGTCTGCTCTCCCATCTAAGGACTTGACCTTCAAGTGTGAATGCCAACATGGCAAATTTTTAATCAATTTGTATTTTTCGTAGCTAACAAACCTGAGGTCTTAACAATAGGAAAATTCCAAGTGCCAGCTAGTAATCAGTTAAAAGCAAAGTTTGTAAAGCAAGGAATCTGTGAGATCTGGTAACTCCTGCACGTACAAGGTGATAGCTGGTCAGACTGCACACTTTACCCCATGACGCATTCAGTCTTTTCCTTAACCGTCTTGGAGAGTAGACACCATTGCTTTAGCTCTCCTTACAAGCCGGTTCATTTGTGCCCGTGTTTCTTTCCTTTCAATTGTGTTTGTGTGTGATTGTTCTGTTATTATGGATTCCTCCGAGTCTTCACAGCCTCGTCAACGCATGTGCCCGGGCATTCAGGGATTTACATGTTCAAGGTTTCTGGCGTCTGCGGTCACAGTTCCTCATACAACGTGCAGTAGGTACATAGCGAATTATTGTACAATTACTAACCCCTGCCTACAATGTCGTTCCTGGCCTAAGTTGCAGTGGAGAGTGTTTTACAAGAAGAGAGAACATTGCAGACAGACAAGAAGCAATATCCAAGAGCACCATTAATTTTAACTTCGTGTGATGATCAAACGGGGCGTACTCCACAGCTGACATAGTGGACAACAGAATGTATGTTGTCTCACAGATACATTCCGGCCGAGATTTCACAAGGTCAGGGGTACTGGTTTGCCCCTCGCATTCAGGAAAATCCTGTCGGGCAGGTACTAAGGACAGGAATGTGGTCATGTTAGACTACATTCAACTCCCCTTTTACCATTTGGGACGTTGTCCTTAGATCCTTGGACTAATTATTTCTTTTTTTCCCTTCGGTTCTGTGGTGGCTGCTCAGCACGTTGCATTTAGTCTAAAGTATACGGCTGAAAAAGAGAGGTGTGTGTGTGTGTGTATAATCTAGCTCAATTTGGATTAATAGATGCACTTACCCTGCTCTAACAAGGAGAGAGAGGGACTGACGATGAACAAACCCGTTGGTTATCTTCAGCTTTATTGTCCCCGACATCATTGGTTCATCCAAGCCATTCTTTGAATCAATGATGCTACATCCCATTAATTCAAAAGACCCAGAAGTCTGGCAGTTGAACATCACATACATATGTTCAACAGATCAAGAGGCATAAGTCTCCTTCCTTTCCTCTTACAGGAACAGGAAGACAGGCCCCAGGTGAGTGAATTCCTAGTCAGCTCAGAGATTTGCTCAGAATCTTCCCACCAAGAAGTAAGTCTCCCATGTGTACAGACGAGAGGGTTTGTATATGTGTAGGAACAAATAAAATTTTTGAAGTAATTTGCATTTTTCATACAAATTTTTTAAGTAATTTGCATTTTTCATAACATACAAATCTGAGGTCTTTACGTGAATAGCCCATCCATCATTCTACTACATCAGTCAAAAAGTAAAGTGAATTCGTATTGACTGGATGGCAGAGCTTCCTCCCCTACCGTTACTAGCCAACTACCAATAACCACCTTGTTTTTAGTTAAATGGCTGGTTCCAGCTTGCGCTGAAATGAAAAGGATAAGCCCAAAGAGACATTAATTTTCATTTTAAGAATTCCTCTGACCCTTCTTGTTCTATCACTGAAAAGTGGGCAGCTGAATTTTACTAAGATGACAAGCCCTGAAAAACTGAACCACTGCTGTCACTGATTAACATGAAGACCATTCTACGCTTGGTAGTATTTGATGAAAGATGTCCATTATCCAACCTGTGAGACCCTTGTACTATAAAGCCTTACATTTGCAGGACCTGAAGGATTTTAAAATAAAAATTGTATTGTTTTATGTAAAAACAGTCTTGTAAAACTTCTTACAGGGTAGACTGGAAAAAAATAATTTCTAGAAAAATTTCTGATGCTTAGTTCCCCACATGGGGGATAGTGCTATCAAACATCTCATGTTGTGCACTGTAGGCATTATTAATGTGAGTGTTTGCAGCAATTCTGAGCCCTCTAGCTGCACTAATTAGCCTTTTTACTTTACCTCTACTTTTTGCTCCCTTTCCTCAGTCTTGCTGTCCAACCTTAAGCTGCTACTGTACTGTATTTCCTAGTAGAACTGAGAAGTTTTCTCTCAAGACCACTTTACATTTATTTGCTGGATCTTTTTATTTGACCAATCCATTGCCCTTTTTCACATTAAATCCAGAATCGCTGAAAGTGTGCCCACGTGCTTGGCTCTAGAGCCTAAATTTCATAACTCAATCTTATTTGCAATCAAGTGAAATCTGACACTGAATTGTTCCCACAGATATACAAGCCATTGTCTTTTCTATGAGGGCCATGGTAGAGTTAAGACATCTTGCTGCTCTGACTGACCAAACGAACTAATTTCATCTTTTTTAATGTATGTAATGTGTTTGTTTTTTCTGACATGGATTTTTTAAAACAAAATAAAAATGAATCTATAAGTGTGAAGGATGCACGTGGGTTTTGGATGCTTTATCTTCTTGGTGTTAAGTTGTTCTGCAGAGGTAGGTCCTGCAAGGAGTCATGGCTGGTCTCCTTTATAGCTCAGTAGTTCAGAAATAGGTGGGACGTCTGCTGTATTCATAGATAGCACTGACAGGGTTCTCAGAGCATTCTCCTGGACCAGTGTCTTCCAGTTTCCTTTCCAGACAGAGGACTGTTCCACTCTTACCCTATTTGTACTTCTACTGAAGGACACACAGAAGGGTTTGCACTTCCTTCTCACTCAGCAAGTGTATAATCACAAGATTCTGTGCATGCAAACAGAAGGTTCATATACAAATGGTCACTGCTGCCCACTACCGTTGGGTATCATAATGCTACATGTAGATGCATAATCCTGTAGGCAGCACCTAATTCGTCCAAAAATCCTAATGTAAGTGTACATAATCTCTGGAAATTGTGCAAGCAGAAAGGGTTCATGCACAAAAAGTTGCTACATTACAATACCCCTGAGTATCATGCAGACACTTGCTCCCAGTAGCAGAGGAGTATTCATTGGTATCCTCTGGTTTGGCTGATTGTACAAAAGTCTATGGAATGAAGGCTATAATTTTGAGCAGTTACTAGTTAACCTCAGGACTGAGATCAGTACTGCCAGCTCCAATTATTCGCAACCATGGCCCAAGGTACTCAACAGAGCAGCACTAGTTGGCCTTGAGCAACCCTTCTCACCTAATGCCCTTGAGCCAAAAGTAAGGGAGGGCATGCTCGGTAACTTCTCCAATTTCCCCTCCTGCAAAGATGGTTCTCAGGAACATCAAGAAATCTTGGGGGGGAACACATGGGAGAGCGCTCTGCTTTAAGTTTGTGGATAGAGAACGACCTTCATCTGTACATCAACATCATGGGAATGTTTGCTGCACAAATAGTTGCAACATTCCCAATCATGTGATGGTCACTCTAGTATTGATGGGTAGACATGGTTGGCAATACACAGCATTTGTGTCTTTGCCATACTGTTCAACTGTCAGCCACAAACAATCTGGCTACAAGGAATGCTTTGGCAGACTAGCTTAACACCCATGAGTACTTAGTTCAGAGAGATTGATTCCTAGTTTCTTCTGTGTAGGAAGGCTTTCCAAGGCTTGGGGAAATCCAGTGATAAACCTGTTCACAATATAGTTATGCAGGAAGCTTTCAATGTTCTGCCCTCCCGTTCCAAACACCCAGGCTGCCTTGCTAAATGCCTAGGACATGGGTCATCTGGATATCTTTTAACTTCCCCCTATCAGTCTTATTTGCCAAGTGATTAAATGAATGTTTGTCATTGACAGATGGACCCTTGCTGTGTGGTATGCAAACTACTATCTCTTCTGGTTGAGACTCCCAGAGTTCCCATTTGAGCTATTCTTCTCTTTTAGCCACAGTCAGAAGTGGTCTCAACTAATGTGTACCTGGGAGTGGACCATTTCTCAAGTTGGTTTTGTAGACAGGCTGTCTCTTTGACTACTACTTTGATGTGGATTGTGGACTTACTTGTCCACCTCCACTGAGACAAGCTCCTCTCACTTCCTGTGGTGAAGCCTATTGCTCTGCTTTAAGCCAGGTCTCCTGACCGAGGAAGACTTTAGGGATCTTTGGCCTTCCTGCCACCACTGCAACAGTAACTTGGACTTCGGCGTCAGGTACAGTGTCGATGGGAACCACAACTATGGTTGCGGCTCCCATGAACATCCATCAATCTCCGATCCCGTCAACATCCAAGCTCCCTGCAATATCTTCCACTTTAAAAGATCTTCTCCAAGAAGTTCTGATGAAGAAATACAAGCGTGATCATAAGAGGAAGTCAAGGAAGAGGTGCCATTCATCTTCGTTTCTTTAATCTTCTGTCCTAGCCTCCTCTCCTTCTCCTAAAGGTCCCATTAAGCCAACATACTGGAAGAAGGAGAAGGTTGCTTCTCCCGACTGTGATAAGGTACGTAGGCTATCTCATGGTCTGCCTTCTTCCACGGAGGAAGCAGTGGGATCTCTCACTTGTTCTCCCGTGTGTCTGGATAGGGAACCTGCATCGTGGGTCTCGTTGGATCCCGCGGTGTGGGAGCAACAAGTGCTTGGGTAAGCCACAACATGGCTTCTACGAGCAGAGTCGTGTGCGTGGGTCTCCCGTGGCCATTGACGCCCAAGGCAACGATACCAGATTGTAGAAATCACCCCTCAGGCCTGGTAAAGAACCTTCTGCTGCACAGGGCTCCTAGGATTCAACCTGGAAACTCATCCCTATCTCAAATCCCCGTGTGGCAACATCATCTGTTGCACAACCACCCTTTGCCTCAGATGCTCTACATGAGTGGGTCTCCCTGACCTGTGCCACAAAAGGGTCTTCTACATGGTGTCCAATGAACCAGGAGGCTCTGGTATGCAGTCACGGTCCACCAGGGTGCAGCCTATCAAGAGTGTGTGAGCATGCAGTGTGCAGGCACAGCCACACCCCTTGCAAGATCTATGACCCAAGGTGTGGCTTCCTTGAGCCATAACACGGCTGCTTGAAGAACAGGGTCCCGAGATGGTGATGCCAACTTTCGAGTCCGCTTACCTGGGAAAGCATCAAGGAGATCCCGCATTCAGTTTTTTTTGCAAATAGAGGCCTTGGCCTCAAAGAAGATTGCAGCACGTCATCGGGACAGCCCATGTTCTTGCCCGTGTGTGTGAGCGATCGCTCTCCCAGGGGTAGTCCCTGAGCAGACCTACTCCCTTCAGGATAGCTTTCGTGCACACTTGCTCTCCCAAGGACAACCCCCGTTCACGTTCATGTAATGGGATCCGTTTTCCCAGACCCGTGCAACAGTCATCACCATGGGTTGACGACTGTTCATAGCCTTCCTCTCCTGCTGAGACCTCGGCCTCTGGCAGGTCTGTGAAGGGAGCTAGGCACCCTCTCATTTCATACTGAAAATCCTAACAGGTAAAGTGCATTCCTAGTAAAATTTTACTACATTCAAAATTGCATTTTATTTTTGATATGAAAGATTATGACACTGCCACAGCACCAACTTAAGTGACATGATCTAGCTACAAATTCAATATTATTACAGATTATACAATTTCTTGTGATACGACATATATAACATGTGAGGAAATACATAAGCAACCTGAAGGGTTAATGAGTGGGACAAAATTCATAAGGGTTAGGACGTGTACTTTAGCTTGTGACGCTAGAGGGCAATTTTAATTCATTTTGGCTTATTTGACTTGGTAGGTTAAACCTAATGAGAAATAGCCATTAACCTCCTCAGGGTTTTTGATTGTCAGGGGTATTTGCCTAAGGCATTGTGCCAAGCGTGCCAGGAGCATACTAGTTCTAGTATGGGACAATAATATTTGATTATTACTTGATTTACAAAATTGTTTCTATTACACTTACCAAGTTACTCCTACTAATTACAAGACCGTGTCAAGGATGTTGGTTATGAGGTTACTTAAGCAGAGATAATTCCAGTGACCTCCTCTGGGTAGGTGCCAGAATCACTCTGTGATGGGGGAGGAACTGTGCCAAAGAGACACAAGTGTCAGGGAGAGGTCATGGATCTTGTCAGGCTAACTGGATCTCTTCTGCCCCTCCTTCTTCTTTGGGTTCCTCCAAGGTGCAACTATGAACGTCCTAAGAGGTGATGGGGGCACCGACTCTGGAGAAAGACCAGAAGTGCCTTTGGGAACAGAGTCAGGGGTAACCCTAGAGGCTACTGGAAGGCTCCCTACTTTGGCTGCCAAGACAACTGACATATGGGAAAAAACAGGTGTAGCAGTGAGCTCCATCAGAGGTTCATCCTCTGAGGACGGACATGAGAAGGAAGAAGAGTCACTGGGTACTGGAGGGTCACATTCACGATGACCAACTCAGTAAAATTTGGCAGGTCTCCCAAAGAAGGGTACATGTTGTCATCTGGCACTGGCACTGGTACCAAGTCAGGGCCAGATGCAGGGTTCAGTTCTGGTAGGTGCTCAACAACCATGGTGGATGGAGGGTGCCACTACTCAAAACACTCAAGTGGCACTGGCAGAGAGCTCAGGTCAGGAGTACCTAATGAGGGTCCAAGGGGTGCAAAACCCCTAGGTGCATCTGAGTTGGGTTGAGACAGAGATTCCTGCCACAGGAGGAGGTCATAGCCTCTTGGCATCGTTTTTGCTTTAATGGCTGCTGTGCATGGCCTGTTAGGGCATCCCAGCCAATTGGTGGCGTACTCTTTCACTTTCCACGTCTTACAGTGGTACTGAAACTTTGTTAGCTTCCCGTCGCTGTAAGAGTGGAAGTTTTTTTGGCCGTTCTTTCGTGAGCAGGGAGGACTTGGCTTTGATCTGCACTGGGAGTACCCCTATCAGGGAATGCCACGAGGTCAACTGAGTCCCCACCCTCTCAGGGTGAGAAATATCAGTTGGCCATGCTAAGCAGACGTGGCACTGATCAAGTTGAAATGCTTGGCAGAGGTACCATGCTTTGGGCAGGTAGGGTATCCTGCACCATATTGTCCAGGAACACCAGTCTCTACAGGGCCCCTTCGGATAGGCGTGCTTACCTATGGTGACTGTTGGTGGAGAGGATTGATAGGAGGTGGATGGAGAGGTGTCATTCAGTTTCTTAAAAGTGTTCTTAGGGTGCTTCTTGATAGCTCCCCCTTTAAATCGGCACTCAGATTCGGAGTGTCAAACTGTTTTGCAGGGAGTCTATTCTTCAGGCAAGTTGATCCTGAGAGATACGCAAGTGGCACTATGCACCGGTGAGACGTGCTGGAAGACAGGTTATAGGTCTCCCAGTTGTCAGCCATATGACAGGCCTCCATGAGTGTTTTGGGCTGTCTATCACAGCGAGGGGCCCAGGAGCACACTGGAAGAAATCCTCCAGCATGGTTGAGTTAAACAGGTTCTCGAGTGGAGAGCGAGTGGAGAGCAGTCTTGGCTTTTCCTTCTATATGCTTGGAAAGCAGTAAGGCCCTCTCCGTCTCTGTGGTGGTGTAGTTGTCAAAGAGCACTTCCACCTCCTCCAACCACGCCTCTGGCTCATCCTCAGTCCACTTGGGTATCAGAGAATTGATACTGGATATGGGAGGATTAGGCACAGCCAGTGTGGGGTTAGAGGTTTGTTGGTGAGCCAGAGTTTTGGCACTATCCCTTCGAGCCTTCTCCATCTAAAGCATCCTTCTTCTTGAGAGCTAGTTCATGCTGCCTTTGTTTTTCCTCCTTGGCTTCTTTGTACTTCTGTTCTTCCCTTTCTGCTTTAGCTTCTTCATACCTCCTTTATTCCTCTCTCTCCTCCCTTTTCTCCTCTCTTTCTTGCTTCTCCCTCTGGAGTAAATCATCCATATGTTCTTCTGCCCACTAGGTGAGTGCTCTTCCCTGAAGACCCATCTCCTTCCCCATATGCATGATGGTTTGGTAACGTTCTACCGACATGGTGCTGGTAGGATAGGATGGATAAGGAAAATGGTCAGGGAATCAAATGATTTGGGACATATCCCTTAAATTTGATAACACTTCGATGGAAATGGCACCTTTCAATAAGGTGGCAGTGTGGCTGAGTGTGCCATTCAAAGGTCACACTAATGGAGTAATCCTTTGATTAGGGAAATTTTTATGGAAGGACATGCAGTTGTTGGCACTCTGTATCTTAATTTACAGGTGCGGTTTGTGCAGTCACAAAGAGGACTCTTTCTGGTGGCACTAAGGTACCGGTGTGCTCTGAGGAACAACAGTAAATGGTAGTACAACCAATTATACTAAAGGTAAAATGGCACTCCGCCCAAAGCAGAGTGCAAGGAATAAGTTAGATGAAAAGAAAAAGGTAAAATGCTTCAGTCAGATTACACACTGACAGTGTCACAGAGTAGTGGCACTGTGGATAGAGGAATTCCATTGGTGGCACTCGAGGGGGACTAGTTCGTAAATACTAGTGGTGCTGCCAGAGGGAGGAAGTCTTTGGGTATGCACTCAAGCGAGTTGGTGATTACAGTATATGTAAGTCTTGGAAAGGACTCATGCAAGACAGTCCTGGTAACTGTTATTAATTTTAACTTGCTCCCCAAATATTTGGTATTGCATAGCTCTCTTAATGGTTGTCCGTTCTTTCCTTTCACAGATGGTATGAGCACCCGCTCAGCTGCCTAAAGCACTTCATATGAAAATGTGAAAACTGATACAAGCCACGAGTGCGTGTACAGTTTACAGCACTACACATGAATGCGTAAAGAAAAGGAAGGTACACTGATGAGGTGCAGGGGATTATCCCAAGTATTGAATTCCAGGCATAAATTTGAGTGGGAGTATCTCCCTTGGCTTTGTAAAGTAATGGGTTATATGTTAATAATATCTTGCACGATTAACACATCATTAACTTGGTTAACACCTACGATTGTTACTTATAAGATACAATTCATTGCTAAAATGACTAATAACCATTTGCCTACCGTTTCTGTATGGCTAACCATATAGAACAGTGCTCTACCCTAACAAAGTTTGTGGTAGTTTTATTTAGCGATCGCAAAATTAAGAAATTTTGCGGTCTAGCATATTTCTGATATAAGAGAAAGATGTTACTACAAACATCCTAAGGTATGTCACAACTATGAAATCTATGGTAAATGTGCATACCTAGACGGCTATGAGGATGATTGCAATCATCCTCATAGCCATCTAGGTATGCACATTTACCATAGATTTCATAGTTGTGACAAACCTTAGGATGTTTGTAGTAACATCTTTCTCTGAATCTGCAATTCCCTCTTTTCAAAAGGTTGCAGACTTTGTCTTTCTTGTCTATTTTTTTCTCTTTCCCATCAGTGTGCAGATCTGGGTAGAGCCTCTTCGGGATTTTCTTTTGTATTGTCATGTCGTAATTTATTACTTCATATGTATGCTGCTTGATTGCCTCATATGTAGTATCAATGAGTACCTCTGCATCCATACTTTTATCTTGTTCTTTGTTTTCCTTATTTTTTTCTGTCATTTCAGTTTTGTTTACTTCTCTTCCATTTTCCTCTTCTTTTTCTTCTTCATCCTCAACTATTTGTACATTAAGTCTTGATTTAATAACATTGTCTATCCATGATAGGCATGTTGAGCAAAATATTCTGGTATCCTTCCTCATATCTTGCATTACTTCAGCACATTGAGGAGCGTCGGAATGTTGCATGCCGAACATTTTCTGATCAGGTTTTGTGGATTCACTATGCTATACCACACCTTACACAGTTTGCATGCTTTTGGCATTCTTTTTCCTATTGCATCAGTTAGGATATTCAGAATGTTCACCTTATTCATTTCCTTTGTCAGAATATTGATTGATGTAAATTTTCTTTATGAGTCTCTTGACCACTCTGATTTTATTTGGAACTTCTTCAATTATTTTCAATTATTTTTTGTTTTGTTCCAGTTTGAGGGATCATATCCTTCTAATATGTCTATGAATGCTTTTGTATCTTTTTGGTTAGGGCTGTTGTTGATCTCATAGATGAGAAATGCCAGCTCCCTTCCTGCTGCCTCATCGTATTGCAAATCTCCTAAACACGCTAAATTTTGCCATTTTTTCCACAGTTGGAACTTACTGCCATCTTGATCTGATTTACAGTATTTCACTTGATAAACTAACTTAGTAGACGCTTTATCCTACTATTTTCACATTAATCCTATCACCGACAGTTCACGAACACTTCTAGATATTTTCCAATGTCCAGACGTATGTTAAACGCGTGATATCTGTTGATTAATCAGACTGTGCGTGGGAACGTCTCACCAAGCAAAATGTTACTGAGAGACAGAGAAGAGTGGTTGTTTGGAGACAGAGAGACAGTTGGTATTAGTGAGAAGAAGGAGTGAAAGAGACAGTGATGGTTGGAGACAGAAAGAGTCAGAGAAAGGGGCTTTCTCTTTTCTTTCTTTTCCATTTCAGTTTCAAGCACCTTCAGTTCCCAGTCAGGTTGGCTTTTGCCATGACTATCAATAAAGGGACAGTCTCTCTGAGTAGCTGGCATCAAATTGGAGCA
Organism: Macrobrachium nipponense; assembly: GCF_015104395.2. NCBI lineage: Eukaryota > Metazoa > Arthropoda > Malacostraca > Decapoda > Palaemonidae > Macrobrachium > Macrobrachium nipponense. Next base: position 52,901,869 of record NC_061091.1, read on the forward strand.
ACCTTGCTTTTCTCACGGGCAGCTTTATGTGGCGTGCTCAAGAGTGGGCTCTCCGGAACGCCTGTTCATTTTGTCACTGGAGGGAAAACAAAGAATATAGTCTACCAAAAGACTCTCCGGTGAATTGGAATCTCTCTGCCAACACCAAGAATTTTTCTTTCCATATATGTTTATGATGCTTCATTTTGATATTCATTTTCAAGGATGTTTGTTTTGTCAGATTTGCATTCCTCACAATTCAGGTCGTGGTACTGTATTCAACTGTGGCTTGATTTACCTATTTTCTTTTCATAAACTATGCTCTGGGTTACACAGACCAATCTAGCTGGGGCGGGTAGCCAGCTAGTATGAAAATAAAATGCAAATTATACCACATATCTTAAAACTGCAAAACAAAACCGTTCAGATACTTAAAAACACGATATAGGTCCAAAGTAATTGAAATTTCTCAGCCGAATTCGTTCATAGAGATCTGGAAGATAGTGTGTGAATTTCTGATTGTAGTACTATGTATCACGATGACAATGTTTACTCATTTTCCTTCATGAACGGGAATATTATTGCATCATGTAAGTGGTGATTGTAATTATTTGTGTTTCTACAAATTTATGTTTGTATTCCAAAGTGTTTAAAGTTAGCTGATGTCAATGGCAGTCAATGTTGCGACGGCTAAGGTAGGTTGAGCAAATCTAGTTGAATCCGCAAGAGCGTTTCTATGATGTGAGGAGGAGCCCGAGAACTTCTAGCGGGAAAGCACAATTCACTGGATACTGGCTTACGTAACAGGTCTCACACACTTTGATTACTTTGATGCTGACATGGATCGAATGCTAGATGCTGTTTACAAAGCTACTGTCATTAAAAAGAAATCTTTATCAAGGTTAAAGTAGCCTGTCTGGTCAAAGATTTTTCTGACTATACTTCCATTACAAGCAGTTCGTAGTTAGCCTTCACGACTGCATTACTTTGCTAAGAGACTTACAGATCTCACAACACATCAGCATTTTTTGCAAGATATGAAACTTTAATTGCCTGTGCAATAGATATCGAGTTATTTGTGCTAATAAATATTTTTAGTTAAAGCTTTCTTCGTGAATGATTTATGGATGAAAATCTATTTTCAAAAGTAGACTCCTGTGGTTGAAATTTTCCACGTCAATTTACAATTTTTGAATGTTACGGCAACTGTGAAATGAAATCAAGATGATGGTATGAATTTCTTTGAGAATTAACTTGAATACTATGGTCCCTTCAAATTTTATCTACCATAGTGTAGCACGATCTTGGCAGCCATATCACCCAGTTTCCCAGCTATCTGTGCACCGACTCCCGCTCTTTCTTCTGCCTTTCCCCATCACAAGTCTATCACTCCATCACCATCTCTCTCTCTCCACTTCTAAAAAATATTTTTTTAAATGTATGTCATCACTCAGTCTCCCAAATAAAATATAATTAAATTAAGTAGCTATGCTTTCAAGTAAGAAGATATTGCACTCTCTCTCTCTCTCTCCACTTCTCAATCATATTTGAAAAAAAATATTATCGCTCAGTCTCTCAAAGTAAAATATTATCACTCAGTCTTTCAAAGTAAAATATTATCACTCAGTCTCTCAAAGAAAATATAATGAATTAAGTACGTATCCATATAGATAGGCCTGTACTCTCTCTCTCTCTCTCTCTCTCTCTCTCTCTCTCTCTCTCTCTCTCTCTCATCATAATATTGCATCTATTACTGTATTGTTCCAACGGTATTGCCCAAATTTTAAAACATTTTCTCTCATTCTTTAAGACCTGTTTCCAACTGTGCATGAATTTTATGTCATCGTTATGGTTTAAAGTTACTGGAAATCTAGAAAGCAATTAACACGATGATTTTGATGCTACGCCCCCTTTCTAAAGTTGCCAGGTGTGGCATTATTGGGCAATATGTGTCCCAAGATTTAAGAAAACTGTATCTTCATTTCTCTTGCCGATAGTACGTAGCCTATGTGTCCCGTCATTCTAAACTACCCACGTATTTTAGATATACTTTATACAATAGTGCAATCCTAAAATATGTACCTGTATAGTAAATATAATTTCAAAATCATTTTACTACACCAGAAAATATCAATATACAAGCACACAACAATGCGCAAAGTTACGTAGGCCAAAGAAAACGTGCGAATAACAGTTGTCGGCAAGTAAATAATTGTGCAACATGACTGAAATATTAGGTTGTTCTGGGATGATATTTTATGGTATATTTTTGTTTCAACGTCAAGTTTGGCGATGAACTGTTAAAATAGGCAGTTTTAGGCATTTTAGGGGCGTATATAGAGTACTTAGTACTAGAAATAGAAAAGTAGGCTACTGTAATATGAGATGATGGTTTGGTGTTTATTTGAAATTATATTAAATTGTTTTAGTATGATAATTTAAGGTATATTTTTGTTGTAACTATCAAATTAAAGAGTGAAATATAAAAATAGACAGTTACAAGCATTTTAGTTTAAGGGGTACAGGGTATTTGGCAGTAATATCAGCCTGTTATAAGCAATTTTTGAGGGGATTTTTGCATTTCCGCGGCAGGTTCTGAAACCTATTCCCATAAAAAATGGGGAGCACTGTACTGTGTGTGTATGTATGTATGTATTAAGTATATATGTATATATACATACAAACATATATATATATATATATATATATATATATATATATATATATATATAAAGGTATAAGCCACGCCGTTTGTTTATTTTTCCTTCGTGGCTTATACCTTTATTTATGCATTTATCACGTTCCAAACTTTCGTGATTCAGTTATACACACACACACACACACACACACACACACACACACACACACATATATATATATATATATATATATATATATATATATATATATATATATATATATATAACTGAATCACGAAAGTTTGGAACGTGATAAATGCATAAATAAAGGTATAAGCCACGAAGGAAAGGTAAACAACTGAGTTGTTTATTATTCCTCCGTGGCTTATACCTATATATATATAATATATATATAATATATATATATATATATATATACATATATATTATATATATATATATAATATATATATATGTATATATATGTGTGTGTGTGTGTGTGTGTGTGTGTGTGAATCACAGTGATGGGATGAAAATTCATAATATGGCTACGTGCGACTAACATACTACTGTGTTAACATGGCAGAGGTGGGTGGATATCGATTCGAATTACAAATGCCTGAGTTTGACCGTGATTTGTAAGGTTGGAATCGGTATCAACTTATACCTCACTTGTTGACTGAGTCGGTAACCTCACTGAAGTCCTGATTTCTCCTCTGTGCGTTGGTTCGAATCTACGAAAGGACGAAATTATTATCAACTAAAAAAAAAAATTCCATTTGGTTAACATATATGAAAACATTAATTCCGTGATAGAGCAAATTGGATATTATAGGACATTTGTAGCTTAATGCATGTATATGAATCACTGTGATGTGATAAAAATTCAGATATATAATATAATCATATATCTATATATATAATATATTATATATATATATATAATTATATAATTTTCAATTGGAATGTAATGAAATAAAATTGTTTATTGGCACTGAAGCTTTCCCATAAAACCCCATTATATTCAACAAATGAGAACCCTTATCCCACACAAACTGAGCTCACTGCTGCTTCTCAGCTTCCACAAAACATGGGGATGGGTGTAAACCTCAAGACATATCCAAACAAGTCTTTCTGAATCCAATAGTTGAGAATTATATGAAATGAATATCGGCAGATGTTCCAAGCCAGGTGTGTAGCCAACTGTGATATATGCTAATGAGTGTGGTAGTTAGTTACAGCATAGACGCGTAATCTTATCCTGACAGCTAAAGGAATAGAACTTTCCTCAGTTAGCCACGTTAATATGCTTAATTTAGTTTTATTTTATACATTCAATGGTATATGCAAGACAAATACATGTTACCGTAAACATAAAAGAGTGTCTTTCTGATCAAAAACTATTAACATGAAAACTGTTACTACATCTCAGGATTTAGAAAGTATTACTACACTGATAGACAACTTCCACCATAGATCCAGCCAAATTTACAACTGAAGAAATTCGGAGAAACGTGATATAAAGTACAAATAAATTCTGCATGGGAAATTTACAGATTTCTATCATACAAAATTACACAATATAAAAATGTTTTGTGGAAAAAGTGTTAAAACAAATACAACTCTGCAAATAAAGTTTACAAGATTATTCCCATAAAAAATTAAATGGTCTGTTCTTAGAATATGAATTAATATGTAAAAGTATTAATAACTGTTATGTAAAAGAGAAGATGCTAGTATACATGCAGTACATTCTTTGCAGTTCTGTATACATATTCATTTTTAAACTAACCCAGTTTTTTTTTTTTATTATTTATAAAAATTTGGTCTTAGGTTAATTAATGAAGTTGGAAGCTGTCTATACTTAATGTTGTGTAAAATATGCAATGATGAGTATGAAGCTTCTAAATAAAGCATATTAATTTGGAAAAGAAATACAAGCCCTGCGTATTTGACAATAGTTATTCAGCGTCTAAACAATTGCTTGGACTTGAGTTAATACTCATCTTGGCAGTTTGAGAAATAAAAATGTGACGAATTTCACATAAGGTCGTCTTCCTAAACAAGTAGCCAGTAAAGTGCCTGTGTGAAGCTTTGGGAGTGGTGTACCTGACATTTGATGTTAACAAACCACGCTTGCACCTCAAATGTGATGTATAGTTCATTAGGGCTTTTTCTACATAATAGAATCAGTTTGTGTATATTTTTATAACAAACTAAACTTGACACCGTTACATACTGAGCAACTTGAATAAAAATATTATTGAATGGTACCCTATGGTTGATCTGCCTCTCCAGTATCGCTCCTCGGGATGTAGGAAATGGTTCTTGGAATGGAGCCATTCCTCTTCCTTTCAGAATTATAAAATGAACAATATAAAAAAAATTTCCTAGTTCTTGAAAAATCATGAACTGGAACTGCCTGAAAATGTTCATGACATTTTCTAAAATCATCTTACACATAAGCGGAGATGGAGAGAGAAAATGCCAAAAAGAAAAGATATATAGCAACGTAAAAATATCTAATTCTTCGGGCCAGCTCTAGAAGAGCTATTTATCAACTCAGTGGGCTGGTTAAACTAATATATACTTAACTCCACTACATATGAAGCCTATATATATATATATATATATATATATATATATATATATATATATATATATATATATATATATAGGCTTCATATGTAGTGGAGTTAAGTATATATTAGTTTAACCAGCCCACTGAGTTGATTAATAGCTCTTCTAGGGCTGGCCCGAAGAGCTATATATATATATATATATATATATATATATATATATATATATATATATATATATATATATATATATATATTATATAGGCTTCATATGTAGTGGAGTTAAGTATATATTAGTTTAACCAGCCCACTGAGTTGATTAATAGCTCTTCTAGGGCTGGCCCGAAGGATTAGATATTTTTACGTTGCTAGGAACCAGTTGGTTACCTAGAATTGGAACCTACAGCTTATTGGGAATCCGAACCACATTATATGGAGAAATTAATTTCTAATCACCAGAAACAAATTCCTCTGATTCCACGTTGGCAGAGCGGGGAATCGAACTCAAGACTACCGAGTCGGTAGGCGAGCACGTAAACCACTCGTCCAACGAGGAACCATATGTTGTAGAAACACATGACAAATGAATATAAGACCATTACAAAATTGAGTACAAACTGATTTTTCTTTTTTTCATAGCTTCAGTTTACATTCAACCCATGCCAGCCCATCTTCACCCCTGGCCAAGGGTGATATATAAGCAGTGACCAATAGATATGCCGAACTAAGTGCTGCTAATGACCGACTGGTCATTCGGCTGATAAAATGAGGTTCTTTCCAGCAGCCCTTTTCATTCCTTTTACTGTACCTTTGTTCATATTCTCTTTTTTCCTTCTGTTACACCTTCAATCCCTCCTTTAGTGTCTATTTCCGTTTCAGTGCTGAATGACGTCATAGGTCCCAACGCTTGGCCTACGGCCTAAATAAAATACTGATAACATGGCCATGAGAGAGGCTTGTAAAACTTAAGATGGGCAATTCACCTGGCATCTTGTTCAGGATTCCTGCACACACTCAATGATCTCTGTTTTGGCCATAAAAATCAATGGTTAAGTCAAGCATGAAGACCATCCAATAACCAAGTTACAGCAACAAAACCATCCTTAATTAAGAACCACCAAGCTTGTTATTTGAGAAATCTTTCATCTTGATGTTACAAGATTATTTTCATTTTCAAATCATAAAATATAAATGCATACTAATGATATTACATATAGCATACAATATTTCTAAGGAAATGAATTATGTAATAAGTTGGTGAATAATTACAAAAGGTATGAAAACCTTTGGTAGGTTATGGCAGAATGCCAAAAGAGTAAATTATCTGAGCTAATTTGTGGCCTAAGTTATCTGAAATAACTTATGGCCTGAATGTCTCTGGTGAATAGTATGAATCATGAATTTGTCACCGAGGTGCTGAAGGTCTCATATTCATAAGGTTTACAGCAACACATGTGTTAACTGTGGTCCATGCTCTGTCTAAATTAACATATTCCCCAAATCCCAAGTCACCTGAGTGTACACTAGTTCAGTATAAAATCAATAGTTCACGGATACATGTAGTGAATGAGACACTGGAAAATTTGTAAGAAACTAACAGTAACAAAATACTACTGTACTAACATAGTGTGGTGTAAACAACATAAAATGAACTGAAATTTTTTTTAATGTTCTTCAGATAAAGAATATTGGAAGCATGTACTAATTCAAGAATGTGCTAAAGAAACCAACAACCAAAAAGACAGATATCTTTGAAAGGTGCAACCAGATAATCACATCTCTTAAGGAGGTTAATGTAGTTGTTACAGTAGTGTTTGCATATGCATTAAAATCAACACACAGTATTAATGCATAATAAGAGTTAGGTTTCAGTACCAGAGCAATTACTGCAAATCTTGAAACTTACTGCGATATGTAATTTTTTTGTAACTCCAGAATACAAGTCTTTCCAATTTTATGAAAGACAACTACTACTAAGAGCCTTGGAAAGAAAGCGGAAAAAATGGTGTTCACGACATTCTATACATTTTCCAAAAGTTCACAAAAAGATTTATCACAATTAGAAAAACTGTTTGTGTTTCTGTTAGTGATAACTAGTTGCATGTTAATAGCTATCTATGGCTATCAAAATTTTATCACAAATAACTCAGCTTCAAAACTGAAGATAGTTTACGTAAGCAAAGTTACCCCTTCAGTGCAGGAATATGTCAACCAAAATTCTGTGACCGTAGGCTCTAAAGATGCCAATGCTGATGAAGTGGTACCTGTTATAAGGATATCTTTCAATGTATCTCAAACAGTCAAACAAAATATCCAAGGACCAAGCGCAGCACAACTGCAAACATTTGCAAACCACAGCAAATCTGAAGTTATGAAACAAATAACTGTAAAATCAAGGAAAGACAATTTTAAAATAAGAACAGAATCAAGAGAAGAGGAATCACCCTTGCAGTCCCTAACAATGAACAACGATAAATGTCTTAGAGTGCCAAAACTTCACATTCCAAAGGTGGATTTACATGGTAAGGTATCACTTGGTTTGTTATGAGTGTAATTCATAAGCTGCAGGCCATCTGATTACAATGTCATCTTTTTCTTATACATTTATCTTAGGTTCCCCCTGTGTTATACAGGACTACACATGAAATGAGTTCTCTCCATTCTCAAATTTTCTGTGCTCTTTCTACATGGATTTCCATCAGATTTAGGTTTCATCTATTCGCCTTTTCCATGGTTTTCGGATTCTTCCTGCTGGGTTCATCCTTCTGCCTCCATTCCCTGAAACTCTGACCCCACAAGGAAGAGGAAGGAGATTGGCTGCTACCACTAGGGGAAACTCAGGTTAGTTTCCTTCAGGTCTCATGTGACAATGATGATCACGTCTTGTATATCTGCCAAATTACCTGCAGCTTTTTCCCTACTCTTTAGAGTACTTGGATTACTCCTATTGCTTCTTCTGTTGATGTTGTTCTGACCTGCTCGTTCCCTCCTTGAAAATGTAGTCTAATACTCTTAAAATTGGCACTGACTGGCGGGATGAGTGATCACAAACAAAAAATTCTACAGCAGAAGCCGATATTACTGAAAAAGGGGGAATTTACATAAACTCTGGACTTTTAGTTTTAAATGAACTATCTTTACATTAAGTTACGGTAGGTCCAGGAACTAAGGAGATGGTTGATTGTCGATCCACTGGAAACACGTGGCTGGGAAATGAACCAGATACAGATCAGAATTTGCGCAAAACGGGTTATTTCAATGCAAGCCTTATTCCAAAGGGTTCCCAATTTCTTCCACAATCAGGCGCGGTGTTTGTCTGGAAATGCTGGGTTTGGTAGTCTTCTTATCTGTTGATATTTCTGTCCACTATGGAGGTATAAGAACACTTGTGGGATCCCCCAGAGGAGGCAGGGGAGCAGAAGGGGTGAAGTGGAGTCTGCAGAGCTTTGCGAAAGTCTGAGGAAGTTCTGCTTCTGAGCGGTTCTGAGAGAGAGCTGCTGCAGCCCCGCACTTTTAAAATCTTGCCTAGGTAGGCTTCGCCCTAATCCAAGGTTCCCTGTGGAGAGTAAATCCAGAGCAGCCAATGGAGGCTTTCAGTTCACAGAGGCAACTTGCATATAGGCAAGGATGAATGAGTCTTATCATAAAGAGGTCTTAACTTTCCTTGGTTCTGGCTTAAAATCCTGAACAATGTTATGACCGTCATCAAGGAGAAACGTTTTTCTGATAATGACTGCACCTCTCCAAAAGTTCATTTATGATGGGTAGACAACTCACATGAGGATTGCCTCTTCTTGGCACTTAACCAGCAGCTGAGTTTTCACTGCCTGCTACAAGAAGTACTATGTGACATTTCATCCGTCCTCACACCACTGAGACTTCTGTCTTCCAGTCTCCCCATCAGCACCACTCTCCAATGCCTGATGGGCTTTCTGTTGTCTTAATACAGACCAAAGTCAACACTGTTTCACATTCAACAGTCCATGTTTGGCCTTCCAGCATTCATTCTGCTAGTACCTCTGATCTACTTGGAGACAAACGCTCTTCTCCATTCACTAGCTACCCTGCTTCTGACCTTGCTCTTGTCTGTTTTTTTCCTAAGCACATCCCTCCCCATTAGTATCACATCATACTCATTTTTCAAGTGTTCATCATTCCTTGTATATATTCACCCCTGCTTCTGAGGTCCCTTTCCCCCCCTGCTAGTTTTTCCTGCCAGTCACACTACCACTACTCTTCATTCTGCTGCTACTTCTCACACTCTTGACAACACTTTCCCATTGCCTGTGCATGCTCCTTGCCACCCTCTGTTGACCTCTAAAATCCTCCCTATTCCTGAATCTATGAACCACCAAGAATAATCAACAATGACAAGACAAGTCTTGACGTCAGCAGTTGCTAAGGCTCATGCTTTTTGCCCAGACTTCTTAAACCATGGATCATCACAAGCCTTCCTCCAGTCATCAAATGACTTAGGCGCTGACCAAGAAACCTTTGGCTCATATATGTTTCTATCACCCTCCTCCAGTGACACTACCTCTTCTCTAAGTTTGCCTAACAATGGCAATGCTTAACCTTTTTGGACCTGATCTTGGAAACCACACCCCGCCCCCACCCCCAACAAGACGCCTCCAATATGTACTTCTTTGAAATCTACAGATGTCACCAGCCTAACCAAGCAAGCTAGGTTTGACTTGGATTAAGAGGAGATCTACCTAGTTGAAGAAGAGGACTACACTGAGAGTCCTCCACATCAGCATGATTTAAGTGAGACCTTGCATGGATCCTCATGATCTACAGTACTGAGAGGTAGCAGCAGCACCACAAGACTGGTTCTGCAGCAAAACTCATGGTTTATACTGAATCAAAAGTCTCTAGAATTTGACCTCCTAATAGTGAATGTCACCTCAGAGATCATTGGCAAAAGCCCTTCTAAAGGCAACAATGACTATATACGTCAGCACTCTTTGCTCTTCCAGATGTCTAGCTTTGACATTTCTATGAAAGGAATGGTTGCCCAATCCAGGTTTATCACCCAATCCCAAGAATGGAAGCTCTTGCTAGGGGACCACCTCTTCAGTGCCACTTATTTCTTTTTCTTTCACTTTGGGGAGAAACTTTGTTTCTGGGAGCATCTAGCAACTGTGCCCCCTCCCAAAAAAGTGGCTCATCCTAATACTTGGTCAAGGTTTTACATTTAATCGCTTCTCAAGACGTCTCTATTCTCTATTTCCGGTTGACTACCGGAGTCCTCCCCAACATCAATCTCAAAGGTATGTACTTTGTCACTTGAGGTCTTTCCTGCCTGCTATCTTCTGCTGATTTTCAATGCCTCTAATCTATGGAGCTCAAGGGTTTTCACCGCCTTCCTGCAAGCCTTGTAAAGGATCTCATCAAGAAGCTAGATTCCAACACTGGACAGGCAGCCATGTGGAACCTTAATAACATCACCCCTATGTGTTATCAGAATTATTCTCCCAGCATTTTGCGCTCCCTACTCATAACAGAACCCACCAGAATTTTTCAGGAAACTCAGAAATTCTGCTGTGAGATGTCCCTCTAATGCACCCCACCAAGAATTTGGATATTCATCACCTTCCTGGACTAAAACAGGAGGCAAGAATCTAATTGCACAAGGTGAAACCAGCCTCTAGCCACAGCCTGACCTGCCCAATACTGTAGCAGGAGGAAGGCATAGAAAAGTTTCATAATCTAGATGAAGAGCCAAAACTGTTAATGGCAAAGTCAGTTTTGGACACTGCTGCCACTGTATTACTGTACTGAATTCACTTTTTCAGTTTTGGTCACTTAATAGTTCGTGTAACCAATATGATATACACTTCTTTCTTGAATTTTAATTTTTCACAGTCGTAAAATAAGCTGTTCAGAATAAGTTCTCGTCCTTACCTGTCCCTGTTGGGACTGAATATATAAACTGCTAGTGAGGTTTATTAATTCAGTAAATATTTTTCCTTTACTTCAGCTTTGTATTACTGTCACAACTGTGCATGACTGCACTTTCAGCTTTTTGATGATTTAGTACTAAGTGGTTTTTAATTTTTATGTACTAATATTGTGATATAGTATAGACACTCCTCTACTTACGAACGAGTTACGTTCTGGACGGCTGTTCATATCTTGATTTGTAGATAAGTACAATTTGATATATACAGGCAGTCCCTGGTTATCAGCAGGGTTGCCGTTATCGGCGGGATTAACCGAAACTCTGCCATTTATGGCGCCAATAACCGGTTAATGGCACCTCTGTTAGGTATGTTATGGTGTCATAACTCAATTATTGGCCGAGTCGGCCAATAACCAGGGAATTCCTGTAGTACGCAAAGTCAATACGTAGAGTACTATAATTTTTTTTTTCATACCAAAAGACAATAGTACTAGTATTGTGCTGTACAGATTTTATGGAGTACGTACAATTTATTAATATGAATGATGCATAAAATCTAAATAAGTAAATATTGATGTTAATAGTACAATTTACAGAGTACTTTACTAATATAAATTATATATAAAATATAAATAAGTAAATTGTGATGATAATAATACAATTTATAAAGCGCTTTGCTAATATGAATGATACATAAGACCTTAATAAGTAAATTGTGATGATAGCAGTATAGTTTATAGAGCACTTTACTAATAAGAATGATATATACATTATCATAATAATAATAATTATTATTATTATTGAAAATAATGGCTATTTCAGCTGCATTTATTTTGTAAAGAAGTTTCTCTATTCTTTATTACTGAACTCAAATAAAAATTATGAAAAAGTGACAAACAAGAGACCATCCGACGATGGTCCAAGTTATAACTACTGCTATTAGGAAACAGAAACTTACCACCATGAACCACTCTATCTAAAAGAGATAAATCTTTGGCAGAAGCAGACATCCACACCAGAGAACAGTATTTGAGTAAAGGGAGTAAAAATGACCTAAAACAGGTTCCACTGATTTCATCACTGTTATAAATATATGAAGCCTTATGAACAATACCTAACTTTCGTGCAGCACTCGCTGAAACCTTCATTAGATGTTTCTCAAAAGTTAGATGTGAGTCAAAAGTTATACTAGTTAAAGCTTACTCGGTCAGCAAAGTTCCGTCAACCTGAAGGGGAGGATGGGGTGGGAAATCTGAATAAGATCCGCTAATCAATAGTGTTTTAATTTTACTGGAGTTCAGCCTCATACCCCACCGACTATACCATTCCCTGATCCAGCCCATGTCCCGATTGAGGCTGAGGGCATCTTCATTTCTCAAAAGTGGAGACTTTACTACACCCTCAAGTGTTGCATCATCAGATACTGAACAACAACCAAGTCACTTGTACACCCTAAAACAAACAGTGAACCAAGAACATCATGCGCACAGCAACTCGCTGTGAGGACATCTTGAAGTAATCTTAAAATATGTCCATCCACTCCAAGATTCTGAAGTTTATAAATAAGGGCCTTGTGATTTACTAAATCAAAAGCAGCGCTAAAATTTATTCGAATTACTCTGGACTCAAAACCCTTATCAAAGTTCCCTGCAAATGACATGTTAATTCTAAAAGAGCATCACAGGTACCTAAATGCTTCCTATATGCATATTGACTATCAGCTAACAATCCTTTTGATTCAACATATTTATATAGCGGCTTGAAAAGGGAGAATAGAGATTGGCCTATTGTTACTGCAGTCAGCAGATATCCCATTCTTTGGAACAGGCACTGTACTAATAAGCTCGCGCTCATCCACAAAGATACTATGTCAAAATAAAAAACTATATAATCTACTAAACTTGGGAGATGACAGGTTTTAACTTAAAAAAAAAAAAAACAGGGAAGAAACCATCAGGGTCTTCTCCACCCTACCTATCAAAATTGTCCAGAATTTTCTTAACATCCCTGGAGTGAGATGGAAATTTTGTTAGAAGAGGTTCAAGGTGACAAGTACGTATCAGCAAGTGGGGCATCCTCAGCAGATTGCTTGGCTTCAAAAGCTTGATGAAGCAGTTCAGCCTCTTCCCTAGGGCCAGTAACCAATCTACTACCATCATCTGTTAGTAGTGGTGGAATGGAAGACAAGCATGACCCAAAGATAGATGATACCAATTTGGTCCACCAAAGATGAGGCTGAGTAATTTCTTTTTAAGTAATTTCTTCAAGTTTCCTAAATAAGTACATTGCAATAATAATAATACAGTAAAGCACAGTGGTTGTACTTACCTAAGAAACTGGTATTGTAGGCTTGATGTAATGGTTGAAAGGAGGAGAGGTGGTGTGGAATTACAGGGGTGGTGGGTTGTCAACGTCCTCGTCGTCTTCAGGAAGGATTTCTTCGGGAAGTATTCCTTCGGCATCACTTCTTCTTCATTTGGGGAGGAAGCAGTCAACAGAGGTGGGGAGGCTGTTGAAGTTGAAGGCACTGGTTTGAAGAATTGGTCCACGGAAATTTGCAATGTTTTTCTTTGCTTTTCATCATATATTATACAATAATAATACTACATGGCATCATTGATGGTTGTTGCTACTTTTGAGAATCTCTCAACATTTAGATCCTCATTCTTAAAATTAGACAAAACTTTTTTTATATGAGAAAACTCATTGGCCATTAATTTTGTTTCAAACTTCTTTAAAGGAAGAACTTCATGTTGTTCGGTTCTTTGCATTTTTTCAATGCCATTAAATCCTTATTCATCAACTCCTCTGTATGAGACTCAAAAGAGCTCTTCAAAGTCGTCTGCCCCTAAGTCAAGCTTTGCATCCTATTCTTAAATCTCTTGAAATTGTAGACAAAATGTAGGCACATAGCCTTCCACGCTCCACTCATGTTCATGTTACTCGCCTCACACCATGCAGCATCAATATTCTTTATACAATTGTAAATGTTGTAACCCTTTCAGAAGTCACATAAGGTCACACCTAGGTCAATGCTTGTCTGTATATACAGTAAGTGTAATATTTCTTGTACGCTATTACGCCTTGATCCATCGGCTGAATGAGTGAAGCTGTGTTAGGGAGTAAATAAACAATTTTAACATCGGATGGAAATCATCTTAGTGCGGTTGGTGACCAGGGGCATTATGCGAAATTAAGAGAATCCTGAAAGAAAACCCATTCTCACGGCAGTCTGTACTGCCACCTCTCCCAAACAAGAGTGGGCAGTGTAGGAGTCATCAACCATCTCCAGTCTCGACCCCATGCTGAAGATATATCTCTCTCTCCTAACAACCTCCCTGTAACCCCTGGTCTGCCGTTCCTTTCATTTCCAACTTTACTCCTTCTACTCTGCTCCCTTCTCCAGCTGTTATTCCATCAGTTCCACCCTCATTGGAGAAAGTTTATTCAACGGACGATACTTTCTTTACCAGACAAATAATAAAGTTTTTTTCCACCCTCCAGATCAGTTCATCACTGCAGTTGATTCATCAATAAAGGAGCTGTGGGCTTGCAATCTTGTCATTCCAGCTGTGACCCCTGCTGTCATCCGCTTTGGTTGATCCTGCTCACACAATAATAATATCCTTAACATATCTAATGACCTTGCATACTTGACTGGTGGTTGGTTGATTTTGATTCAGCTGGCCTTATGCCAGCACGGGCTCTTGCTCATGAAGCAGTCTGTAGGTCATATTGAATATTTTGCAGAGAAGGTGAAATTTTTAGGATATAAAATGCACTATTTCAATCATATAGATATGTCAGTGAAATGGTATGCATGAAATAAGTAAAATGAAAGGTTAACAGGCAAAGTTACAAACCTCTTTGAGCCCTAGGGCACCCCCGTCAGTAGGAGAAAAAGAACAATAGCAGCGAGTACTGGCGAGTCGGAGATAGCCAGTAAAGACAAGTGAAATATTTATCGTCGGAGAAAAACGGGGAAAAAACAGCACAACTCTATGGAGATTAAATACCAGTTTTCATTTACTCGAGGAAAGAAAAAACCATCAATCTTTAGTAGTGGGGAACGATGTAAGAAAAACGAAAATGTTTGAGGCCAGAAGTTAGCAGAAGCTTAAGTGGTTGTTAGTGCGGTATTTTAAAAATTTCGGTCGTTAGACGTGAGGCGGCCGAAAACGGAGAAGAGGTTTTTTAGTATAGGAGAAAAAGAAGATAGTAGTCAACCAAATAATTAACAACTAATCAGTGTGGAGAAAACGATGCTCTTCTCCGAGGAAGCGGTCTGTCAAGTCAATCTCGTATTTGAGGGTCTCTTTGTAGAGTTCTTCTGCCAACATTTTTGAAAAACTTTTTCTTGCTTCTTTAACGGTTTTGACCAGACATTCAAAGGTGAGAAAGACCTTTGTTGTATATTGGTCACTGATAGTTAGCTCAGTCTGAGTTGATCCATTGAAACACAACAAAGACAATTTCTTAGTCTGAGTTTCTTCGTCCATACACTGGACTGGCGATGCTTCAGTCTGAGTTCCTGCATCTACACAAAACAGGAACTACGGGCGTTGTAGAGGTTGGGGGAATGATCTCAGGGGTCAGGGTTGGAGGAGTGAACTTAGGGGTCGGAGGAGTGACTTTAAAGGTCGGAGGGGTGATCTTAGGGGTTGAAGGAGGTTGGGAAGTGGGAATATAGTGGAGAGAAGAGGGTGAGGGATTGGGAATGTAGTGCTGGGTTGAAGGAGGTTGGGAGCAGGGAGGTTGAGGAATTTGTGGTGCAGGAGGAAGATTTATTCTTGGGTCGAATCTTGGGTTGGTTGGAGGTCTTCTGAGAGGTGATGGTTGCCGGTCTTGTGATTTTGCTGATGGGAGAGGGATGCCCTTCATCTTCCAGAATTTTTCCAGTCTGCTGCTTACAATTAGGGCATCGGGCAACATGTCCTTAGCCTTGAGTTTCATCGGCACACTTCAGTGTCGTTCCACTGGCTACATATTCTACATATGTTGTCGGACGTGCACTCATTTTTGTGATGACCAAACCTCTGACACTTGACACATCTCAGAGGTTCTGGTATGGAGGCTGCTCAAAAGGTTCCAAGGATCCCAAGGTTTACACAGGTCGGTATTTTTCCCTTGAAAGTGGCTTCAATTTTCAGGGTTTCTTCTCTTGTCTTGGCTGTCCATCTCTTGGCACTCATGATGTTGGGCACTTCGAGGATTCATTCGATGGTGACATACTTGGGAACTTTGCAAATCACCCCCTTTGCGATCTTTTCAGCAGGGTCAAGCAAGAAACACAAGGGATCCTTCTTGAGCAGTTCAACAGATTGATGGCCTTTGGCAGTGATGAGTAAAATCCCCTCTCAAGTTCGGTCTGGTTTAAGATTCGCTCCAGGGTACTTCTTTTCTAGGGCCAGCACAGCTGCATGCAAAGTCTGGCCTTGTTCAGTCACAGCTCTGAATTTCGGCAATGCAGAAAAATCTTTGTTGCTGGTAATATTCGGTGTAGAGGATGTCGAGGGGATCGAGACCCCGATGATGTTGGAGGATAGCAGTGCTTTCTTCCTATTTTTTTTCTGGACTTTTGTAAAGCCTTCTTTGTTGTCAGGGGGAGGGTCCAAAGCAGAGGTTTCAAGAGAGAGGGGGGGGGGATGTCTTTTGGAGGCCATCCTCGGCGTAGCAGGACGTAAAACACAAACACAGTCACTTAAAAATCCTAAATAATAACAATATGTTATCACGCAAGACGTGTTATAGTTAACTACTCCAATGAACTTGGCTCCCCCTTAACATGTATTTATCTTGTGTGCAGTTGGCCATGTGTATACTCAGCTTCTGCAAACCTTACTGCTCCTGTATTGCCACCTGTTTCCATTTATTTGACTGCTGCAGTGTATTCCATGTCTACAAGGTCTTTCAACACATCCAAGTATCCTACAACATCAGTTTCCCTGGTTGTTCCAGAGTCAACTACAATGTACTACTCCACCGCTATGATATAGTCCACCACCTTTGAGTACTACCTGACTGTGCAGGTTCTCTTTTCAGGATATTCCACTGCCAAGGCGTCCTGGGCCTCAGTGTTCCCATGAAGTCCCCTTATAAAGTTATTACTACACTTGTATTGATATGTTAATTGTCCTGATTTATATTCTGAGGCTACCATTCATTTCATTTTAGGACAGCAACTCGAGACTAACCTATACATAAGTCAAACCCTGGCATACGCTAATAGTAAAAGTGTACCCCATAGACCTAGGCTAATATTTTAGGCCTATTCTTAGCTGGAACTGGTACTTGACGTTGGAGTCGGACGAATCTTCATTTTTGTAGTTAAGACTGAGGGAAAGGCTGACTCCTATGGTTTCTGTAAAATTTCTTAGTAATTAACAGTAGGTGGATACACTGTGAAAGCAACTTATTCCTAGCTGTATTCGTTCCATAATTGTTCCTTTTAGAATTGGCTCTTATAACTTCTTAAACTGGTTTCTTATACTGGTTCCCTTTTACAAGGGAGATACATGGCCTTTCAAATGAAAACTTAGGGAGCTACATTTCTTTCCCCTCTTGAGTCGTCATGCACATCTCGAACAGTACAATCCGAGATTGCGCAACTACAAACTTAAGTTACATTTATGCACTTCCGTAAGCACACTCTATCATACACAAACTCAACTTCAAGTGGTTAAATTAACATCTTGATAGGGTGAAACCAATTCATTTTTCCAGTCCACCGATTAGGAAGGGTATTGCCATTAATTTAAATAAAAGATTTCCATCATTGCACCTTAATTTCAAGATATTCCAATGCCAAATGATCCTTCCTCCATTGTTCCCATGAGGCCCTGTTTGCCTCAAGAGTGCTCTCATGCTGTACTGAGATGAATCTTCATTTTCTGATCCTCATGCTTCTCACATACATGAGCTGTAACTTGTATTGCTGCTCTCCACGGAGTCCAGTCAGTTCACCATATCCTCTTATCATCCTTTAGGTTCTTTTTCATCTACCAGCCCTCTCCTTGCTACTCACAACCATAAATTGTACTACTGTCCAATTGTATCTTAATTTCTTGGACCACAAGAAATCAAGAGTCAACTTAACTAAGGACAGTGTCTTGCTTACAAAGATTTTTGATAGCAAAACTGGAGGACTTGAGTGAACTCCTGGAAGATGCTCCTTTTGTGGAGATACACAAATGGATCTGCAACATCTTTTATTTCAACTGCCCATGCAGACCTCTGCATGCAGCTCTGGTTGTTGCCCCTCCAAAAGATTAAGCGAATCGTGTGGGTTGCCTCAGCCAAAGGTAATTAAAGAAATGTTGTATGATTTTGCTAATGGTACCCAGTGTTTCACCAAAAATGATTTCATTGTTTCTGAAGCTGAGCTACAGCATGTGGACAGTGAATACTCTAATTCTTCTATCCAAGTGTGTTTTCTGTTATAATACAGTATATTTCTTTAACTAAGTCAAGATTTAATATATTATCAATATACACATAATATGACAAATTTTTAATCAATCTGCATTTTTCTTAGCTAACAAACCTGACGTCTTAACAATAGGATAATCTTCTAGCGCCAGCTGAAATCTGGTTAAAACAATCAAAGACTGTAAAGCAAGGAGTCTGTGGCATTTGGCAATTCATGAGTATACAAGGTGGAAGCTGGTCACCAACCGGGCTTAGAAACCTCGTGAGTCCGTGACAAATCAGTCTTGCTTCCAATCCAGGATATAAGAGGGGCAGCTAGAGGTGGGCAGTAAATGTTGAGACCTCAGGTTTGTAAGCTATGAAAAATACAAATTAATTTTAAAATTTGTCATTTGTTCATATGTGGAATCAACCTTCAGGTCAGTCCTTTACAATGAGAAATGCTTGAGGCATAGCCTGGACATGGCCGCTGAATTCTTCAAACAAGGCAGTTCGGTAGTTAACTACCGGTTCGGTTGTTGGTACTCCCTCCGACCGGACATAAACTTTCCAATATGCTTTCGGCCATTGTTGTGGAAGGATGTGTTTTCACTGCTCTCAACCCTTTCTTCAATTCTTCTCTCCCCATGGGATTATTCCTTTTACTATAGGTATATTTGGTTGTATAAGTGTTTGATATGAACATCCAGCAAACACTTAATTTGCAACCTATGTTACCCTCTGCCAGCTGCGCTGCCCCGGGGTAGACAGCAAGAAGTGCAGGAAGATCTGTGCTTCTCTGGATGTCTATCCTCACTCCCTTTGTGCCTCCTGCTGAGGACATGAATGCAACGGTGAAGTTGTGTGCGGAGTGTTCACTTTGGTCCGCTGCTCAGTGGGGGAAGGTGCCGGGAGGAGAATTGTAAGAAAGCCTAAACCCATGGTGGGGATTAATTCGCCCCAAACCACTCAAACATTGTGAATCCGTTGTCTTCCTACCTCTCTCCCAGCAACCATCCTGTACTCTCTGCCACCCCTTCGGAGAAGACCTCTATCTCCACTTCCTCCTTCTGGATACAAGATTCCACCCTTTGTAGGGATGGAAATGCCTGAAAAGTTAATGAATTTATCTTCCTCCCCAAATAGATTATTTGTTGACGGGACTAGCTGTGACTTTTCCTGGCTTATAGCAGTCCTAATTCTTTGGTTAATAAAATGGTCCTCTGCAAGTCCTCCATGCACTTCTGTTGTGTGTGATCAAAGAAGCCGTGTGATCGAAGAAGCCAATCGCCCAGATAAGGAGACACTAGGATTCCAACTAGATATACAGTAAACACTTTGGAATGGGAGCCAGTACGAGAGTAACCACTTGCGGGGCTGTTGACAGCCCAAAACACAGAGCTCTGAACTGATATAGTACTCTGTTCTTGAAAGCAAATCAGAGAAATTTCTTCTAGTACTGGCCTCCAACAACCACGAGGCCTTGGGGACTACAAAAAGTCAATTGTAGAATCCTGAAGTTAGTGGGTCTGCTACTATGGCCTTCTTCTTTAAGAGGGACAAAACTTCTGAGTAGGCCAACAAACTTATCAGAGTTGGACGGACAAGAGTGGAGCTCTCTCGAAAGGGATAAAGTAGCCCTCCCTTAAAACTTCTACTATCCAAGGCTCTACCCCTCTTACTTCCCAGTTTCTCCACAACTGGAGGAGCCTCGCTCCTACTGGTGCACCAATGACTGACCCTGCACTTCTTAGAGGAGGACTTAGCCGAAGATTTTTTGATAGAACACAGGGTGAAGCAAACTCTACCCCTATTTCTCGGGAAGGATCTAGATACTCCTCTGCCACGAAAGGGCTGAGCGCACATAGCCGGAGAAGGTCGCAAGCTGGGAGTAGGATCACACGGATGTTCTGCCAACTGGGAAAGCAAATCCAGAGTTGATTTCTTCTGTAACTCAGAAGAAACCTGGATCACAGTATCTTCAGGAAATAAATGTCCTCTATCTAGAGGAAAGTAAAGCAATGCAGATCCCCGTGTTCGAGAAACACCTTTAGTGATGAATGAACATCAGAGTTCTCTCTTTTTTGAGAATGCCTAAAACGAGGGGCCAACTCCAAAGAACTATCTCTTATTCCTTTATCAAGGCAGGAAATAACACCTGAAATATCCATAAAAGTCTCCTCATTTAAAGGAGCGCATTCCTTGATCTTACGACCCAAGGCTCCTACTACCCAATCAAGGAAGCTCACTACCTCAGAAACTCAAAAAATGTTTCAATGAGGTGATCAACTCTGATGCTGAGAACATTATCATGGCAGAGTTAAAAGCTAACCTTCTCACTGAGTCAATGAAACCAGAAAAATACATCTGGGTGGAGGCAGATACGCTTAAAAAGAGAGCCTCCCCAGTCTCGTAACACAAGTGTCTCCTTGTGGAAAGGCAAAAAGGAGGGCAGATAAATTAACCTTCCCCTGGTCCCTCTTGTCCGCAAGCCAAAGATTAATCTCTTTTAAGGCCTTGCCAGCTGAAAAAGAAAGGATGAGTTTGGGTAACTACAACGAATCTGTCTGATTGTCCCTCATATAGGAGGATTCTGATGAAGCAGGAGCTGTTGGCGAGAAAGAGACTGAGAAATTTACTAAAAAATAGCGAAAAGGCGACTTGTAGGCTGTAGGAGGAGTCTCCTTATCCTCTTCCTCTTCTTCCTCCTCTTTCTCTGACGAAACTGGGGAGAAAACTGCTTGAGTTGAGCAGGAGGAGCTGAAGTCTTCATAAAGCCCAAAATACTATCTAATTTACTTTGAATGGCTGCATAGGCTGGGTCCGTTACCGTTATAACTCGAGACACTGCACCAGTATCAGACAGGTGCTTAATCATAACTTACTGTTCCAGGGGTGTCAATGGGTGCTTGCGAGCCAAAACTCTCTCATGTACAATTACTGGCTCTAATACCCGAGGACGAGAATGCACCAATGGGAGCTCTTTAAGTAGAGAGAACGCTTGAGCCAATGGGTGTTCCTATGCCAACGGGTGGTTCTGCATTAATGGATGTTCTTGAACTCCTACAGAAGACAAAGGACGAACTGTGTCCTCTTCTGTACAAGAAGGGTGCACATGCGCCAACAGATGCTCAAGTGCAGTCCGCTTCTTGGATCCAGATGTAAAAACACAAGAACGATCTGGAAAGGGGAGCACAGGAGGATAAATATCGGGCACCAACGGACGCTCAGAACTTTTCTTATGAGCAACCTTATCCTCTTGTTACGTTGTCCCCGAGGCACACTTACCTCTTGTGAAAAATGCTCTGGGCTGTGCCAGAAGCTGCAAGAAGGATGTTGGTCTTCTTGCAATACACTGACCTTCTTAAGGGGGACGGGGAAAGGCGACATGTTACGAGTCCTCCTTTTCAGCGGCCGAGACTCATGTAGTACAAAGCGCCATTGGCGCCTGGGACTTATCAACAGGACTGCCTGAGGGGGTGACTGCTCGTGGGCAGACCCAACTGACCTCCCTTGGGCTACAATGGTGCCTTATCATGCAAAAATGTGACTTCTTCAACAGATAACACATTTTCAGGATCTTTGAGGAAAGGAAATAGTCCACCAGTAAGCACATTTTCTCTGAAGTATCCGCCATTCCAGTATGCCTCCTCCCAGGTGCTGGGGAGTTTGATAGGGACATTTACCTATGAGAATCGGTGGGAAGAACAGCCACCTCCTCCATAACACTGACACTGGCAATCACTTGAACACCTGCCTTGTCCATCAACATCTTAAGAGATGCTCCTAAAGTCTCCATCACCTGCAACATGATACAGAATCTGTGATCTACTCTAGCTTCAAGGCTGGCAACAACATCGGGCTCGGGTGCAAGAGACTTAGAGTTGGAATTAGGTTGATTAGGAAAGGGGGAAGGTTAAACAAAAGTGGAAGGAGAGATAATATCAACAGTCAAATCCTGACTAGCTAAATGTTTCTTTAGCATTTGCTCTAGAAGTAGCCTTCCTCTTTTTGTCTCTTTCTAACTTACTCAAATGGCTAGTTAAAGTATTCCAATTTTTACTATCTCACTCAACACATTACCCACAAGTCAAGGTCAGAGAGCTAGTTTGACCCCTACACTCCATACAAACTGAAAGTGGATCATAACAGGCCTTGATCAGTCTAGTATTGCAGCCTTTGCTGCAATACCTAATCCTTTGAGAACCGGTATCGGACATGCCGAATACTCGCTAATTCAAACAAAAGCAATATTTAACTATCTTCCACAAAATGCCTAACAAAAGGATTTTGACGTAGGAAAAATCTATTTCTGGGCGATTGGTTCGTGTCGCCTAGCGAAATAATCCTTTAATTCATTATTTCTTAGGTAAATGATTTAACAAATACCAGAGAATAAACCAAATAAAGAAAAGGTCAGTATAACTGACTTGCTCACCCACAAGAAGGGCGTCGGTATGAACACTAGGGCGAGTGAGACCACTACCACGAACTTCTTGTCAATTAGAAATTTCCCACAACAAAATCCCTCAGGAAGAGAGCCGACCCACAGAACGGGGCAGCAACTACTACTACTACAACCCATGCTTAGGTGACTGCCGTGCCTCTGGTGGCCATCCTGAAGTTAGCAATCAATCTTGAGCGAAGGGTTGGGAAGAGGTGGGATTTCGCTGGCGACAACAACCAATCGCCCAGAAATAGATTTTTCCTACGTCAAAATCCTTTTTCTGGGCTCAGTTCGTGTCACTGCGCGAAATTGTACCAGAGAATTAGCACAAGATTGAAATAAAGAAGGTCTCAATAAAACTTAAAATTCAACTATATACTATAATTGTAACAAAATATTTATACAATTGTTCATACAATCTGGATAAAGAACAATACTTAAAAGTAACTTATAACTAAAATTATTTACAAAGTCTTACACCAGTTATAGGGTGAATTTGAAATAAACATGTGTGTGACAATCATAATTTAAAACACACTAAATAAGTTTTAATAGAAATTAACACCAAATGTAATAAAGCATGTGTGTGAACAAACTTAACCTAAAAACACACCAAATAAGTCTCATAGATATCAATACCAAATACAATAACCATTGGTAATGGGGATGTGGCACCCTAGCATAAAAATAAGGGGACCACATCCTAAAGTTTAGTATGTACAATCAATTGTGGGTGACCCTAGCAAAAAAATAAGGGACACCCACTAAACCATCACAAGAGCAGCTAAGACTCAAGGGTAAGTGTAGATGAACATGGTAGGTTAGACAAACTGTTGGCTGAGATAGGTAGAAAGGAGATCTGGATCTTCAACTAAACTACTGAGCAGAGTCAGGGGAAACTATGTTACCCGCTGCAACTGCTGAAAATTTTAGAGATTCCAAAGACTTTAAGTAGTGGCGCTTAAATACTGTCGGCGATTTCCATCCAGTATATTTTTTCAAATCATCAAAATTCATATGTTGAAAATAATTGATTGAGGTGGCTACTGCCCTGACATCGTGTGCCTTGGGGAAGGATTCAGGGTTAGCTTGCTTAATAAAGTGTAGGATCTGTTGCCTAATACCTTTAATTGATAAAGTACCACCTTTTTCTCTTCTAAAGAGAGGACCCGAAGAGGATGAGGATGTCCTAGACAGAAAGGCTCGTAAGGTCGTTACTGGACAAAGAGAAAGATCTTGGGGAAGGGGTATAACCTTCCATGGTTCCCACCTCAACAAAGGATCCTCATTTTTTGCTACAAAGCTGCGATCCAGAGAAAGCAGAACTTCTCCTGAAGGAAGAAATTCTACATGACCCGCATCTCTGGATAACGCCGACAGTTCTGAAATTCTAGCTCCTGAAGCCAAGCTTAATAAAAACAATGTTTTTCTTAAGAGCATTATAAATGAACATGTCGTATTATCTGTATCCAAAGCCAGTTTTAGAACATCATTTAGGAACCATGACACTGAAGTAGGCCTTACTGAAGGTCTAAGTCTAGCACAAGCCTTGGGAATAGACGAAAAGTAAGAATCTGTTAAGTCTATGTTAAAACCCAATTGAAAAATCTTCTTCAAGGCTGACTTGTTTGTCTTAATAGTACTAGCTGCTAACCCTTTTTCAAATAAGGATCTGAAAAAGGATATAGCCAAATTGATTGTCATGATTTTAATGTCTGATTCCCTAAGGAAGGATGCCAACTTTTTAACTGCAGCGTCATACTGCCTCAAAGTTGAATCTCTTTTATCTGATTCCAGGAAAAGGATATTTCGTGGATCGATATTTGCATCCCTCTTGGCCGCAAACTTCATGAAGTCCATAAAGTTAGGGCTTTGAGAATTTCTGAGGAAGCGAACACAGTCTTCATTTGTACTGACTGGGAGAGTCTGGGATTGGGAATTCGAAGAGGACGAAGACCCAATTCCAGGAGCAAGGGGTAACAGTTGCTCTTCGGCCAGTCCGGAGCTACTAGAGCTACCTGACCCTTGAACGTCCTGAGTTTGTTCAGTACTTTCAGGAGAAGATTCACCGGAGGAAAGACATAAATCTTCTCCCAGTTGTTCCAATCTATGGACAGGGCGTCCGTGGCATAGGCCTAGGGGAGGGGTCCAGGTTGGGAGCCACATAACAGGAATTTGTGGTTCGTTTGAGATGCAAACAGATCTACTTGCAGGCCTGGTACCCTCCGGAGAATCCATTGGAACGAACTGTTGTCCAGTGACCATTCCGACTCCAGAGGAACTGAACGGGATAGAGCATCTGCTATGACGTTTCTCACTCCGGCCAGATGGGTGGAGGAGAGGTGCCAACTGAACTTGTCCGCCAGGGAAAAGATGGCTACCTTGACATGATTCAGGTGTCTTGACTTGGAGCCTCCCCTGTTTATACAATGAACTACCACTGCGCTGTCCAGAACTAACTTTATATGAGAGTTCTTTGGAGGACGTAACCTCTTCAGAGTCAGGAACACTGCCATTGCTTCCAATACATTTATGTGAAGCTGGCGGAATTGGGGTGACCATGTTCCCTGAACTTTCTTGAACTGAGAATATCCTCCCCAGCCACTTAATGAAGCGTCTGTGTGGATAGTGATTCCCGGAGGGGGAAACTGAAGGGGTACTGACATGGACAGGTTCTTTAACTTTGTCCAAGGGCGCAGACGATTCCGTAGAATCTGTGGTATTGTTGATAGCTTGTCCCTGGATCTGACATTTGCTCGTGAGCGCCAGATCCTGGTTAAGTTTGGCTTTCATCAAGATGTTTGTCACTGAGGCAAATTGGAGGGAACCCAGGATTCTTTCCTGGTTTCTCCTTGAAGCATATTTGTACTTTAGAAATTGTTTCACTGACTTCGCTATTTCTTTCCTCTTGGCTGATGGAATCGACAGAGTATGGGAGGATAGATTCCATTGGATGCCCACCCATTGAAAGTTGGACTCCGGAGTGAGTCTTGACTTTGTCCTGTTTATCTGGAACCCCAGATATTCCAGGAATTGAATGACCTTCATTGTGGCTTTGCGACATTCCTCGACTGTTGGAGCCCAAATCAACCAGTCGTCGAGGTACGCTACTACCATTATCCCTTGAGACCTCAGTTGTTGAACGACTACTTCCACCAATTTCGTGAATACTCTGGGTGCTACATTCAGACCGAAAGGAACTACCTTGAAGGAGAATGCTTGGTCTCCTAGTCTGAAGCCCAGGTAAGGGCGAAAGTGTCTTGCAATAGGGATATGATAGTATGCGTCTGTAAGATCGATAGAGGTGGTGACGGCCCCACGGGGAAGTAAGGTCCGCACCTGCGAGATAGTCAGCATTTTGAACTTGTCGCAGCGAATGGCCAAGTTTAAGCGGGACAAGTCTAAGATTACCCTTCTTTTTAATGAGCCTTTCTTTGGTACGCTGAACAAGCGACCCTGAAACTTTAATCTCTTGACTCTCGCTATTGCTCCTTTCTGGAGGAGCTCCTCCGCATACTCCGTCAGTTCTTTCGATGGAAGTTGAAGGAACGGTCTGGGTGGAGGGGGGCCTCCAATCCAACTCCAACCCAGGCCCTTCGACACAATGCTTTGTGCCCATTTGCTGAACCCCCACCGACGCTGGAAGAGAAACAGCCTCCCTCCTACCTTGGAGATCTCACTGCTGCTGGGTCGAGTGACCTCCGCGGCCTCCACGGAAGTGCTTTCCCCTATTGAGCGACCTTCCTGATCCTCTCTGACGAAAGGATCCCCTAGCCCTACCTCCCCTGGCGAACCGGTCATAGTGTTGGAAGGCTTGGCCCTCGAACACCTGGTTAAAGGCGGGGGAGACAGCGTAGGAGGTGGAAGGCTGAGCCTGAGGGGAAATCACGTAAATGGGTTGAGCCGGTGTCTTCGATGTAGAAGGCTGGCCTGATTGAACAATCGGCACAGCTGACACAGCTTGGTTAAAGCGTTGAGGCCTCTTTTGATAAGGCTGGAATCGTTTAGCCTTTTTCAGCTTTTTGCCTGCTGAAGGCTGATCTTGGCGCCTCTTAGCAGTGAGGCCCCAACGATCCTTGAGGCTCTGATTGAGCCTCGTTGCCTCATTTTGGACCTCCTTGACCATTGCTTCTGGGAAGAGGTCTGCCCTCCAGATGTTTGAGGAAAGCAGCTTATTCGGCTCATGCCAAATAGTTGCTTCCTGGAGGACATGCTTTCGACAATTGACCCTCGCTGTCACAAACTCGTACAAGTCCGATTGGACCGTATAAGTCTGTGACTTGGTCAATAACTTGAAGAGCGGCTCTGAAGCGTAGGATATAGCCGCTACTTCTGTCATTGCCATGGTGTTCATAGACATGGCAAGCCTAGTCTTGGCCTCAAACTCAGCTTGAATGAGGCTATCAGGAAGTCTTGGTAGCTTCTCGCCGAACTGGTCCATGGCGCAGTCCGGTTTGAGCTTACCTGCCGAGAAGGTGTTTGGCAGATCCTCCTACAAATCTCCAAGCGAAGGGAGCAAAGGAGAAGTGGGATCTGCTTCCCTTAACTGAGGCAAGGGTTCTCCCTTCAAGCCAGCTGGGATGGTGACAGTGGCGATCTTCGTTAAGAAGGGGAGAGGAGCCTCTTCCTCCATCGTAAAGATGGTGAAGGGACTCTTGAAAGCTTGAATCCTGGTGTTCGAGCAGTCCATCTCCTCTAGACACCGAAGCCACTCCCTTTGTGCGTGGTCCTGGGAGTACAGCACTGTCTCCCTCGGGACCTTATCCTCCCTGGTCATAGCTGCCTCCGTTAGCCTGGCGTAGCCAATGAACGGCGGTTGAAGGTTCTCCGGATAAAACTCGAAGTCTTCAATCCTTCGAGTACCGCACTCCGGGATGGAAATGAGTCCGTCCTGGAAAGGGGCGTAGGAAGCCACTCTCCAGGGGTTGTTCATTGTGAACGGAGGCAGAGAATCATGGGGAGGAAGCTGGACCAGACCAACACCAGGTGCCGGAGGGGTAGCTTGAGGGGCCTGGTTAAACCCGGATATTATGTTCTCCTGTGTCGTGATCCAGTCGGATAACTGGGAGAACATCTGCTCCATACTGTTCCTCAATGAGCCTACCAAATCCCCCATCTGTTGCATCATCCCAACGGAGAAAGCGTTGGGATCAAAGGCAGGAGCCGATGCAGAGGTGGAAGGGTAACTCGGTAGAGGTACCTCAGGAGGAGGGGAGACCGTTGACTCCGCCGGAGTACGGGGCCTCTCCTTGGAGGACTTGCTCTTGGAAGACCTAGAGCCTGAAGCAGAAGATTTACCCTTCTCTGCTCCGGGATTTGAAGCCGAAGACTTACGAGACGATGACATCGACGAAGTCTTTTTGGACGACGACGACGCCTTCGTTAGGGTTTTCTGCGCTCTGTGCCCCTTCACCTTAGGTTTCACAGAAGCGCTAGGCATAGAATACTGGAGCTCAGCTCCCGTAAAGCCTTGGAAGGAAGCAGTAGAGATAGCGGGAGAAGAAGATCCAGAGGCGCCCAAGGGAAGCCCTTGAGCGTCCAGCGTACCTACCTCGACCAACAGGTCATCTACACCTACCATCGGTTCAACATTAAGGTCCAACGTCGCGACTTCTGCTGAAATGTCCTGGCCTGGTTCCTTCATGCATGCGGCAACCTGCCGCTGGATTGCCGTCATCGTTGGGGCTGCCTCCGCCGGGTCGACGTACCCCGTCGACTTGCCGCGGGGAACAGCAAGACAGCCATCCTCTTTTCTAAAATGTAGGGCTGTCCCTTGGCAGCGTTCTTGCCGAAGCCGCCGACCCAAGCCCTCAAGGTTGCAAGGGCGGTCTCTCTAACAGCGGCAGCCTGTAAGAGAGGGTGTCTATTAGTTTTTAGTTTAAAGTTGAGGTTCAACCTTAGACTAAAATAGAGCCTTAAGCCTACACATTTCGGGCATATATTTCACAAAATATGGAGAACTTAAGCTTAAAAGACATATTTGAAACTTAGACTTAAGATATAATTCAGTATTTATATGCTATATATACAGCTGGAAATACTTACCCCATCCAAAAACTGACTCACAAGATCATAGCAGATCGTACACGTTTCGTGGAACCAGACCTGCAGATTCCCGTGAGGAGTCGCGCACGGAGCGTGGGACCTGCAGACTTCATGTCCACAGGGGTCCTGGAGCACGGCGTTGCACCCCGGGTGCTCACAGATGGTAGTCTGTAAGTGGAAGGATACATGAGTATCATTATAACACTTACAGGGCTACTCTAGAACTCCGTTGCATGCCAGAGAGTGAAAAATTTTTGGGCATAACCCCTCCCCTACCGCCTTAATAGGCATAATATATAGCTCCGGTGTGAGCCGAAGTAGGAAAACAGAGGGCAAGGGAGGGACCCAGCTTAAGATAACTTATCAATAACTTATGATTAACTTAAGCATAAAATAGCACAAAATTTCGGAAGACGATTCCGAATCGCGGTGGTGTCCGACTCCGCCGGCTGCGCCGGAGAGACGGGATGGTTAAGGTAAAAGAGACCGACTGTACGCCTGAGATCCGCCAGTAGGCGGGGTTACTTAGCTCCCTCCCTCGCAATCGGCGGAGCTCCGGGAAGAAAACAGAGAACCGACATCACGGGGAGGGGGCGAGAGGGCGAAACAGAACTCGAGCCTACAGCGGAGCGATGGAGCAACAAAGGAGGGGGGAGGCCAACCCCCCCACTTCGCCACAACGGAGCACCGTGAAGCAGAGAGACAAGGTCACTCCCAGTCCAGTGTCTGTCCAGCCTCCCCTACTCCCTCTGCGTAGGGAGAGAGGGAGACGGGCCCGGGTGGAGCGAGCAAGGACAGACTTCCCTCCCCCCAACTCTATGGGAGAGCGGGGGGAGGGCAGGGTGACTGGGACGGGCGTCTGGCTGTACCGCGATCACAGGGTGACCACGGTACGATAACACGATATAAACAACGAAATCGATAGCCTAGGTTAATGCAACCAAACTGATCAGCAAGATGCAACAACTGATGCAACAAAACTTATGGGGACCATGTGACCATAAACCTAGGCTAAGATAACGTACCAGACGCCCTAGGCTAAACCAAAAACAAAATAAAATAATTAAAATAATTAAAATAACACAAAAGCAGGGGAAATAAATATAGGAAGAGAAAAAATCCAGAAGTGTACGACTAACCCGAAAGAAAGTCTACCACTCAAAGCTAGCCTGGGCCGATACTAAGAGCTATGGCTAGGGTCTGGATGGAAGAGATAATGCCTACGTAAGGTAGAGTAAGACATGCATGCATGACATAAAACCAATGCAGGCTAGATCCCCTAGTGAAATAATACAATCATAAAAAGGTCTAGAGACGCACAGAATAAAAGGGAAGGTTCCAGGTATGGGAGACCGAGAATGAACCCGCCACGAGGCAGAACAATGCCGCCTTGCTTTCGACCGAGAATCTGTATTTATACCTAAAAAAGGGCAAATACTGACTCAAGGAAGGAATGAACTAAATAGGAACCTTTCGGAATACTTAACTTAGCTGATGCGATGGCTGAGCGTTCCATAATGGCGGAAAATCCTTAAAAAGGGCACGAAAAACACAGAGCAAGAAAAAATGCGGTGTCTCGTAGACCTCTAACTTAAAGGATGGCCACCAGAGGCGCGGCAGTCACCTAAGCGTGGGTTGTAGTAGTAGTAGTTGCTGCCCCGTTCTGTGGGTCGGCTCTCTTCCTGAGGGATTTTGTTGTGGGAAATTTCTAATTGACAAGAAGTTCGTGGTAGTGGTCTCACTCGCCCTAGTGTTCATACAGACGCCCTTCTTGTGGGTGAGCGAGTCAGTTATACTGACCTTTTCTTTATTTTGTTTATTCTCTGGTATTTGTTAGATCATTTACCTAAGAAATAATGAATTAAAGGATTATTTCGCGCAGCGACACGAACTGAGCCCAGAAATAGTTAAATACTTCCGAAATGGCTACCAAAAGCAGTAGCGTACTTTACCAAACTTCCACAGATATTCAATAAGAATTAAGCAATTCCAAAATTCTCCCTGTTACTGAACTTGCTGTTGAGAGCAACAGCCGACAAAAACAACTGATTTTCTTGTTGAGTTGGTTCCTCTCTCCCTTGTAGTGAGCGGGGGGGGGGGGTGGGGGGGGGGGGGGGGGGGGGGGGGGGGTATCACCTAGCCAATACAAGTAGCGCTACCGCGAATTTCACAATTCTAGCTGCTGACAGTTTAGAAACGATAGTAGCTATATAACTATGTACAGGGTGTTTCGAAATTAGAGCCCCCTCTACAGCATAAACTAAAATTGATATGGACAAAAACAAAAGTAATTCAGAATAGGTATTTATTTAAGTTCCTCTCTGAGTATTTAATATTTTGTGCGACCTCCATCTGCCTGTACCACAGCCGGCATTCTTGAGAGGTATGATTTCAGCAAATCGCAAAAAAAGCTGAGACTCAAACTCCATTTCCCTGAGCACTTTGGTCACCTCTCTTCGCAGGTTGTCGAGGCTTGGCATACCATCATAGTTCACTGTGGGCACTCCAACATGATCCTTTAAGATACTACCAATGTTTTCACAGACATTAAGGTCAGGGGATCTACCTGGAAATTCACTTGACGAGAAGAAATCGATACCACTGTTTCGAAGCAGCTCCTGTGTCTGAAGAGCCTTGAAACATGGTGCCGTATCATGCAAAAATGTGACTTCTTCAACAGATAACACATTTTCAGGATCTTTGAGGAAAGGAAATACTCCACCAGTAAGAACAGTTTCTCAGAAGTATTCGCCATTCCATGACTGTCCTTTTTCTTTGATGATCCACATTAACTGTTTAGCTGTGAAACAGAGAAAAATTCCCAAACATTGAGGAAATTTCACAACTTGGCAACAGCACACGTCACAGCTGATATCATCCAACTTTGCAGCCCAAATGATGTCATTTTTATGATTTGGCTTCCTGACTGTGTAAATGAAGAATTCATCTGATGCGGCAACATGGAGAAAGTCAGCTTCATCCCAATCTTTAAGAAATGAACCACAAAACCATGCATGGTCTTCTCTCTGTTGCTGAGTGATGCTGGGCTTGCTGATAACATGAAATGGCTTGATACCTGATTTTTTCAACTCACGATAAACAGCACAATAACTTCTCTTCTTTCCCCTTTTTGTTTCTATTTCAAGTGCCAATTTACGTAAAGACTTTCTTGGTCACCCACTGCCTCAGCTATGATGACTTTTGACTTCTGCGAAAGGACTTCAGGCCTTTCAAGATTTTCACTCTTTTCTCAATGACAGTCATATGAATATTTGTTCCAGTTTCTTTTAACAAAGGATTCATCTCTTTTAATGTATTTAGCTATCCAAGAACGTGAAATGAAGGATGCACCAGCATCCCTGGCCTCTCTGAAGGTTATAGCCCGGATTTGGTCAATCCATCTAATTTCCTCCGAGTTGTTAGCCATGGCTGTATCTAACTCCGCCATTCAGTCTGAAAATACAAGTAATGTAAAATGAAAAATAGCCTAATAGAAACTTAAGATAATGTACTTGGAGATATGCTATAGCAGAAATCTTCATAATTTTCCATTTGTTCTGTGGAGGGGGGGGGGCGCTCTAATTTCGAAACACCTGTTACTTGGTAAGTTGCATACATTAAATAGTACTACTGTATGTGTCAATTTTTTTAAGATTTCTGGTTTTTCTTTATAATCTTACAATAAAAAATAATAAATTATTAAAAGACAGTAAAATGTTGAAATATAGAACACCTTATTGTAACAGTGATGTCATAGGTTTATTTGTAAGAGTTCACATATTCAAGACTTTTTTTTTATCTAGGTTGCTACTATTGCTGGAATAAGCAATCATGTAAGGTGAGGTTTTACTGTATTCAAAACCATAATATATTTTACTGTACATCATGCCATTTGCTTTCCTGTGGCTCCTCACTGATATTCTTGTATCTGGCAACTGGAAGACTTTGTTTGTAATATATAAGCAATAATGTAAGATATCAAATTATTCACCTTTGTCTTTTACATTTATTGCCTTGTACCAAATTACGATCTGATTTACAGAATGCTCATCACACCATGTTATCATCCATGATGGAGGACGACTAGGCAACAAAATGTGTCAGTACATTAGTCTGTATCTTCTTCGTCACATCTTTGGAATACGGGTAATATGCATACTGAAAAATATTTTAAGTAGGAAATTTAGGTGTTGAGCACAAGACTATTGTAATAAAGGCACTCCCTGGGTTAATAAACGGGGGTTCCGTTCTTGAGACGCGTTGTAACCCGAAAATCGTTGTATGCCAGAACATCGTTAAAAATCCTAAGAAAACCTTACTTTTAACGCTTTGGGTGCATTCAAAACCATGTAAACTGCATTCTTGTTGCATTTTTCATCAAAAAACCTTCAAATATTGATTATTTTGGATTTTGGGTGTCATATTTCTTCTGCCAGATCAGCGTTGTAGGCGTTGTAATCCTGGAAATCATTTCTGATGAATATAATTGAAAAGCGCCTTAATCTCGGAACGTCGTAAGCCGAACCCGTCGTAACCCGGAGACTGCCTGTACTAATAATTTCCAAAGCTTTGTGTATGTTTTATTGTTTATACTGTTCTATACATAATACTGCAGTGGTATTCTTAAAATAATATGTGGAAAGTTATCACTAAAAATTTCCATCTGTATCAAACCTGCTGTTCCACCACCACGAAGGTTTTAACATTTACCATCACAATAATTCTTACAAATATAATGACAACCTCTTATTTCACTTATAGATGACCACTTCATTAGGTTGGATAAACTGAGGTATGATAAGCTTCCTAATATGTATGAGCCAAGATTCTGGTTGACAATATGTAATGTACATTAAATATGAACTCCAACAGGGGAAACCCACTTCTCACCCACCAATGCCCTCATTCCTTTAACTTGTCACCAAGCAAGACAATTTACTAATCAGAGGGAACAAAAGAAAGGCATTTCCAGTAAAAGTCCAACATTTGTGTCTTTCTTAAGCTTTCCAGATGTTACTGCCATTCAACTGGATGGTGAAATGGAAGATTGTTAGTCCTACCTCCAGCAATTGGTCCATGGTGAGATGTAAATCTTTCAAACTCATTTGCAAATATAAAAGGGGCTGTCAGCAGCCAGTACATTATCTATCTGGCACAAGACATTTCTATAAATGAGAGGAGTTCAGTTAATGGACTTGTGAGCAACATCCATAAAAATCATGTTTACAGGGTTGACTAAAAAGTCCTATATCTGCATTAAAACTGGTTTAGTGATTATATGCATAACAAACCAGTTTGACATAACTGTAACTCACTATACACTGGCATAAGATTGACTACAGGTCATGCAGAATGCGTTTCACTCATGGAGAATGATTTCCTAGTGTCATTTCTAAAAGGAGCCTTGAAACCAAAGAAGAGAGTAACACCTTTTTATGGATCTGTGGGTCCTCTTTATTTTAAGACACAAGTGGAGAGTCATTACAGCACTAATATTCATTCATCATCACCCGATGAAGTTTTTTAGAGTATTCCTTTTATAAAGACACTATATTTTCCTTAGCTATAAGTAGATTACTAAAAAATCTGTTGTATAAAATGATTCCCCTACAGCTTAATTCTTTGATTAGGTGACTAGGTGGCTACTAGCAAATTCATGCAACAAATGTCCATTTCCAAGAAATAAAATAAAGCCTAAAAAATATATCTAAGTTAAGAGCACATGGTGCATCTGCATGCTCACAAGAATAAAATGAGAGAATTGAGAGTACTATTTGATATGAAATTCATCTTTCCCTATTGAGGTTTCATATATTATTTAACTATAGAGGTACAGTGACCTTGGGCAGCTACTCAGCAGTTTGCTTGTCCACCCTAACAACAGGAGCTTTGGTATTTTAAATACCATACCTTAAAAGGTATGGTACTTAAAGGCTATGCTGAACTTTTTTCTCAAATCCTGAGTTTTAATACTTGCTTAGTTCATACGCGAACAAACCCTTGGTCTTAACAATAGGATAATTTCTAGCACCTAGCTGGATCCGGTTAAAAAGCAGATGAAAGCAAGGACTCTTGCGGTATCTGGCAATATATGCATAGATCAGGTGAAGTGTGGTCAAACACCGATCATCTACTCCGGTCTTTTCTTAACCGCCTGGACGAGAGTTGGGGTTTTTCCTCTCTTGGGCTTTTCCCCAGTTCTTGCCCGTTTCGTTTCTTTTAGCGTATTTGTGTGTGTTTTTACCTGGTATTATGGCTTCTTCTGCTCCTTCTCGACGTCAGTGTTTGTGCCCCAGAGTTCCAGGGTTCCCGTGTTCTCATTTTATGGCTTCGTCGGGGACAGACACTCACATCACATGCAATAGGTGTCATTCGAATTTTTGTACAATTACGATTCCTTGTACGGAATGCCGGGCATGGCCTATGGAGCAGTGGAGGAAGTTTTAAGGTAAGAGGGAACATCGGAGAGTCTCCACTTTTCCTACTTGGGAGAGCTTTGCTCCTATTCCCGATGTTTCGTCTTCCGCAGTAGTCAACCCCCATAGTAGCGTTGTCCCTGCTTCTCCTTCCTTTTCTTCCATTGATTCGTCGATGGAAGTATCGGGAGGTTGCCATGGTATTTTTTGTAATGTAGCCCCCTCTTCCTCGGGAGCTTTTTTGGTTCCCGAGAAGGGTGAGATTTTTCATCATTCTCTTCTCTTCCAGAGTCGGAGGCGTCCAAAATGGCGGCGATTTGGAAGACGCTTGGGCTAGGGGGTACCCCGTCCTTAGGGGGGGTTGCTAGTGCATTTTGTGGAGGCTTGCACCCCCTCTCCCCAGTCCAGCTAGGTCATCCCCCCTCCTCCCGGCCTCGTCTCCACGGGTGGGAGCAGTCGGCCATCTTGTATTGCTCTGCCGGTGTCTGCCGTCGCCTTGTCTCGGAGTGATGCTGTGGCGTCAGCCCCATTGTTGTCATCAAGGGGCCCATCTTTGTGTATTCCTCCGCCAGTGGCGTCTCTTTCCCCCTTGCTCAGAGGGTAAGTCGTGACATCACCACCGCTTGTGACGTCACTCTCATCAATGACGTATCTCCCAGTCGCCTCCTCCGATCCACCTCACTTAGCTGCGACTTCATCTCTGCTGCCCAGTTCGAAACATCTCCCTTCCTTGTCTTCGGAGCCTTCTCTGGCACATCAGTCCGAGATCATATGCCAGGCAGTGCTTAAGAGGCTGGACTCTCTTTTGGATGTGAAGTTGGCTACCTTATCGGTTGGGAGGACTGGTCGGAAACGCGTTGCTTTGTCCCCGCCTTTTGAGAAGAGTGCGCATAAGAAGCTGGTGCTGTCTTCCTCTCCCTCTTCCCCCTCTATGCCTCGTAGGCGTATTAAGCGTTGAAAGGCTAAGGACTTTGCCCTTCCTTCGCCGCCGAGGGAGGAACAGAGTGGACGTGTTCCCGAGAGTGCTGTGGTTTCGGGCAGTGTTAGTGATGTGTGTTCTGCAGGGGTTGCTTCGCTGCCAAATCTCATACGTACAACCACCCCACCCACCCTTCCGTCCTTACAAATTGCGAGCGTGTTGCAACCTCCCCCGTCCATGCAGGTGTTGGTAGTGCTCCTTCTTCTCCTAAGCCTATTCGTCGCCGTAAAGATCTGAAGGCGCCTGTCAAGAGGTCGAAGGTAGTGAGCACGGAGGTGGTGCAGCCAGAGTATTTGCTTGCTTCCAAGACTTCCACTATAAGGGATTCTCCGTCAATCTCGAGTGTTTGAGTTTCCCCCCCATCTCACATATGCACGGCCGCCACGCCCGTGTCTGTTCATGAAGTCTGATGCTTGGTCACAAGACATGTGGAGCCACCCACATACCCCTCTTTAACTCGTGACCCCGTTAGTTATTCTTCCAACCCAGTTACTTGATAGAGGGGTGGTTAGAGGTGGGCCTTTGTATGTAAAGACCTCAGGCTTGTTAATTATGAAAAAATACAAAATGGTTAAAAATTTGTCATTTGTTCTTATACGAAACAAACCCTCGGTCTTAACATTGGGATAGACTTACTTTTGGTGAGAGGTAAGTACTATTAACCAACTGGGAGTTTGCCACCTTTGATCAGTTTTCTGAATAACAGTATTCTACGAAACACCTGACCATTATTTCAGAATCTAAGATATATATGAATCTCATAGAGTCAGACTTCTGGGTTTCTACACAATGTCATAGTTCATTGCGTCTCAGGAAGATAAGAACATCTGTTCTTCTAACAAGCCAATTCATCCACTTAAGTTGGTTTGTTATCATTCCTCTCCCCCTTGCTAAAGAGAGGAATGTCTTGCTACTGATATGTATCTTACACTGATAATAACCCTAACAGTATGGGTACTTCACTCACCTATATCTTGTCTGTTCCAGCTTCTGATGGTACTCTCTTCTTACTGCCCGAAGTAAAGAAGAAAGAAATTTGAAAAGGAAAGAGGCCATTTATCTCTTCCATTTCGCATTCATACCATCATCTTAGACAAGATACTAACTGATCCGCCAGGGGTGCTGGATGAGTTACACAATTTGTTGAGCAGCCACTAAAGGACCCAAGGAAATTGTGTCCAAGGACCTCTGGGCAACCTCCTTTATATACAGAAAATTGAAAGTGGTTTGTCATAACAATGAACCAACTCTCAAATTTCGATGAACAGACAGACACCTTAACATTGCTCAAATTTGAGCTCATCCTTCTAAAGGTCATAGGTTCTTGCCTTCCCTCTGACATTAGACACTTGTTTTTGTGACATAAGGCCCTTCTTGCATTTCTTTCCTGACTCAACCTGTCTCAACGAAAAGTCTTCGTCAAACAACATGTCGAAGAAGTACAAGGTCCTAACAGAACCTTTCCATTAAATGTCCAATGAACTGTGGGCAACATTCTTTATGTAGAACATGAAAAAAAATGGTTCGATAGTCACAAACCAACCGTCACGATTATTTTAACAGATATGTTCTTAATTGCCAGAAAGGCACGTATTCCTCTGATGACCTTCCCTTCTGTATGACCCAATTGGTACAACTTGATAACAAGGAGTAGGCTTGACCGATCACCTCAAAAAACAGAAATACATGGAAATTTCTGACCACTTTTCCTCTGTTTGACTTGTGTTCCCTTACGTCTACCACATTTATGTTGTAGGAGACATAGTTCTTTCGATTTTCACATATATCATACGGCTTGCCTGTGAATCCAAAGGTTGGATGTATCAGGATGTGCTTTGGGAAGTAATTATGACTAATTGTGCTCCTTTCCCTGTAGGGAGAGGTGTGCATCGCCATCTTGTTTTTGTTCCAGATACGTGGGCAGAGGTGGTGGAGGTGTGCGATCGGCGTTAGGCCTATCAAGATTACCAACCAAGAAGGACAGTTGGTTTGCTATATGACATTGCGCTGCCATCCAAGGTCCCACGCGATGGATGTCCCTTCTATCCTGATATGCACTGAATGGCGGTCAAATGCGTCAACATCTGTAGAGAAGCAAATAGTGCAACACCGCAGCCTTTTGAGTCAGGTTGCTGTGCCTACAAGAATAAAAACAGCCTTGCACTTCTTCTCAAGTGCTGGCTTCGCATTCAAGATGCTCAGTGATGTCATAAACATGGCGCCCGCCATGACATCACTTTACAGCTGCGGCCTGCACGGAGACATGCTTCCATTTTTGCTTCTTCGAGGTACAAGAGTACTTTACAAGTACACTTTCGGATTTGGCGAATTTGAACGCACATTGTCTTTGAGAGAAATTGCAAGTGTTAGGAGATATAACAGACTCACAGTGGAAAAGACGCAAGTCTTTCTTCTGTCTCCTTCCGCTTAGGCGTCATCAAGCTCTTCTTCTTGTCTCACTCCTTAGGATGCTTTGTATGAGAAAATTTCTGCTGTTCCGCACTAAGGTGATCTTTGATCACCAATAGCATAAAGTGCTGCAACCTTCAAGTGATTAACCTTTGATCACCCTAAGAATTTAGCTCTTTCAATCCAGTCTACTCTATTTTCATTCCTTGATGTGGCTGCCATTGCAAACTATTTTTCTGAATCACTCTCCATAAGTGACACCTCTTTGCTTGTAACTTCATCAGTATCATCAGGGAGGAAGAAGAGGAAACAGTCATCGTTACCAAAGATCAGTCTGGTGCCTGTGACCACCACAACAAAGCCAGCTGATATGTAGCTGCCATATGTGCTTTGCCTTAAATTTCATGGTTTTCTTCTCTATACTTCTTACAAACCTATAAGCTACCACAGACTTGGGTCCTGACTCCCTACAGTCCCTAAATACTATGCTGGATCTTACAGGTACATACTACATGCAAATACTTGGGGACACTTAGCATCTTGGCCTCCCACCTAAATAGTGATACCAGCATATACAAATAGTGGGGTTATGATGAAAAACTACACATTCAAACCTACACATTTTTTTCTATGTAAACCCATTAATCATGTGTGTTCCTCAGCTCACCGACTTTTGAACATAAGACGAATGAGCGCCGACAATTGAGCGCAAGACAATTGAGCACAGTAACATTTGAGCACTGCAAAGAAATTTATAGTTTTAAGCTTTATTTGTTATGACATGTAAATCAAATTATATCTAAACAAAATCATGTAAAAATCAAAATTATGACAGCTTAATTTTTTTTTTTTTTTTTTTGACATAAATACAGTCAAACCTCGGTTTTCGTAAGTTTCTCTTTTCGTAGATTTCGGTTTTCGTAGACTTTTTTCTCTGAAATTTTGTCTTAGTTATCGTATGTTTCCTCAGTTTTCGTACACTCAGAAACGCTCCATCCAGGGCCCAGCGCCTAACCGGGCCCCATATGAAGTGCTCAAACAAAGTATCTCATCTTCTCTCATGACCCATTCTGGCTGTTTCTTGCTGAACAAGCATCTCCACACTCGTAGTCCGCATCACTGCATGTTTGTTGTGTTTTGTGCCAATTTCACCGTAAACACTCATTGCAAAGTAGCCATCATGGGGCCAAAGAAAGTTTTTAAGTGCCACCTCTTCGGTAAAAAAAGCCAGGAATATGATTGAATTTAAGAAAGAACTTGTAATGAATTATGAAAGTGGTGCATATGTTGCTGATCTTGCTAGGATGCACTGCAAGTCAGTGTCGATGATCAGCTCCATCCTAGCAAAGTTATTATTATTATAAAAGTAGTTTAACCAGACCACTGAGCTGATTTTCAGCTCTCCTAGGGCTGGCCCGAAGGATTAGATAAAATGCCAGGTCTAGCTCTTAGGCCAGAGCTGGGACCAAGTTGGTCATTCAGGATAAATAAATAAATTGCACCAAGGCAAATGCTTTCATACTAGAACACACACACAATAAATACTTTACTCATATTCTCTTACATACATACTAAAACGGTATGTTAAAATTCAGAATTAGTTTGAACTTTTTGAAATGTTTTAAAATTCGCTAAAAACACTAATGTTTTACATTTTATCAATTAAATTGCAGTTCCTCAGAAAAGTCAAAATCGGAACTACCGAAAATGTAAAAGATTCTGACAAAATTTCTTTTATTGTCTTATTTCCAAAAGTTGACAGTCTCTGCTGGTCATACTTTGGACACTCGGACAAGATATGTCTGACTGTTACCAACTCCTTGCATTCTGAACACTCTGGAGCAGAGTCGTGTGGGCTGCTCATTAAGTGTCCATGTGTCAGACGGGTATGGCCTATACGGAGACGTGTCAGAATTACTTGTTCATGTCTCTCTCTCTGATATGATGAACTCCACTTTCCAACATCAGGTTTTAATTGCTTTAATTTGTTATTTTCTGGCTCTTCATTCCAAATATGTTGCAATTTCCTTATAATACCCATCTTTATGTATGTTACATAATCACTCATAGGAAGATTCACACTTGATCTTGTGATTTGAATTGCTTCTTTGGCTGTTTTGTCAGCCTCTTCATTTCCTTTGATCCCTGCATGGGTAGGGATCCAACATATTTCTACTTTTTTCCCAATAATATCTAATTTATGAAGTGATAATTTAATTTGTTGTACAATATTGTTTTTTGGTTTGTAACTGGATGGCTTCTATGGCACTTCATGAGTCACTAAAAATCACAAAATTATTGAGTGATGTTTCTTTAATTATTTTTATGGCTGAGGCTATTGCGCAAAGTTCTGCTGTGAATATTGAAGCTGTATTAGGAAGAGAGAATTGATATGATTTGTCCTGGGACACTGCAGCATATCCCACTCCATGTTCCGATTTAGATCCATTTGCGAATATTGCATAATGTGGACCTTTTCGGTTCATATGTTCTATTGTATGTTGTCTATGGTGTGATGGCCTATATAAGTATTTTTTTTTTATAAATATTTTAATTATGTGCAAGTTTTCATTTTATTCATTGTCCAAGGCGGAGGTAATTTTACTACTGGAGGAATTTGTATATTCACATTTAGTGACTCAAACAGTCTTCTAGCTTAATAATTGAAAAGGGGGTGGATTGATTGTTAATAAAAATATCTCTGAGTTCAAATAATTTTTTTGTTGGAGAATCGCTTGTCCTAATTCTCAGAGCACTCTTCATTATTACAAGCTCTCTATGAGAGAGAGAGGTAGTTCACCACATTCAACCTGTAAGGAAGAGGTCGGTGATGATTTAAAGGCTCCTGAACATATTCTAAGGCCCTCATTATGAACTGGGTCCAATGCTTTCAGTGCTGCGTCTGACGCCGAGCCATATACTTCGCTACCGTAATCAATTATAGACAGGACTGTTGCTTTATACAGTAATGTAATGGTTTGTCTATTGGCTCTCCAAGTGGTGTTTGATAATTTTCTAATTAGATTTAATGCTTTTTTACATTTTGATTTCAAGTATGTTATGTGAGGTTTCCAGTTTAAGTGAGTATCAAACACTTAACCTAAAAGTTTTGCAGTTTGTCTAATTGGTAGGTATACTATGATTTCTGATTTTTAAATCTATCACTTCACATTAATCCACCTTTTAGCTTTATAAAACACACTGTGTGAGTTCTTATGTATGGAAAACTTAAATCCTACAGATGAGGTCTATTCATTCATTTTTATTATACTTTTATTAATGATGCACTCTGCATGTTTAATACGAGAGGCTGAATAATATATGGCAAAATCATCCATGTATACCTAGGTTACTTTTAATTCCAGTAGGCAGATTTTTATTGATATCATTGATTGCTAGGGTAAACACCGTGCCACTAAGGACACTTCCTTGTGGAACACCATTTTCAAGTGGAAATGTTCTCGACAATACATCATCGATTTTCACTTGAAAACTACGATTTGTTAAAAAGTTTTGGATGAACCTAGGTAAATGTCCACGGATGTTGTTATTTTGTAAAGTTTTTAATATAGGGTACCTCCAGGTAGTATCAAAAGCCTTTTCGATGTCAAAAAAGACTGCTATAGTTATTTGCTTTCGCTCAAATCCTTTTCGTATATGGTCTTCGAGGTTAGAGAGAGAATCTAACGTAGATCTGTTGCACTGTGACCCGAATTGAGTGGGAGTCAAGATTTTATTTTCTCGAATGTGCCATGTTAATCGAGTATTTACCATTTTTTCTAGTAATTTGCATAAGCAACTTGTTAGAGAAATTGGTCTGTAGTTATTTGCATCACTTGGATCTTTTCCAGGTTTGGGGATAGGAATTATTATTGCTTTACGCCATTCATCAGGAAATAAATTTTTAAACCATAAATGATTATAAAATTGTAACAACTATATCTTTGCCAGAGGTGCTAAGTGGCAGATCATCTCAAAACAAATATTGTCACCTCCAGGAGCAGATTTATTGCTGTTAGTGAGAGCATATTCCAACTCTTCCATATTAAATTTCCTATTATAATATATGTCTTCTATTGTTTCAAAATTTATTGTTATTAGTTCTATATTATTTTTCTTTGTGCAGGAGTGGTCATCTAAATTTCTATCACAACTTACATTAGCTAAGTTTTCTCCTATTATGTTACTTATTTCTTTTGGATCGAGTATTCTTTTTCCGTCTTTTAATATGGCATGTCTGGGAGGTCTCACATGGGTACCATTTATTTTTCTGAATTTTTCCCATATTTTTTGTATGGGAGTATTATTAGAGAGATCTGATACATATTTCCTCCATGAAATTCTTCTTCCTTGAATTACTTCCTTTCGAAATTTTGCAGATATTTTGTTGTATGTAGGCTTCAATGCCTCAATTTCTAGCAACAATATAGTCATTTTTGGTAAAGTACCTTCTAATATTGGTAATGTTTTATTTATTTTACTGAAATTTCTATTCAAATTATCCAATCGTCTCCCTATTGAGTGTTTTATATTTATTAATCCTGTTAGCTTTTCAGACCAACTTTGTGTTTTGTTGGATGGGGTTCTGATTTTGGTATTGCTTTATCTGTAGCATCTTTGTTGTAATTAACAAGAAACTTATTAGTTTCATTATGATCTTTCAGATATTCAAATGGTGGTATGCTTCTAGTATGTATTTCATATTGCTCCCAATGTGCTTTATAAATGTTATAGTGAGGAACATGTTTTGCTGGGTTATTTTGTAAAATGGAAATTAATATTGGGAAATGATCACTGGTGTACAAGTCATCAATTGTGTTCCAATCTAATCTGTCAACTATACTTGTTGAACAGAGTTAAGTCTACAGAGGAAAATGTTCCATGTCTTTTTGAATAATATGTGCTAACTTCATCATCATTTATACAACACATGTCATTTGAATCTATAAGTTCTTCTACTTTACTTCCTGTTCTATCTGAGTTTGAACAGTTACAATCCCATATTGGGCTGTGAGCATTAAAATCCCTTATTATTATTATAGGTTCTTTGGCATTTTAATAAATTCTCCAAGTTTACCAATATCGTAATGTTTATTTGGTTGATTGTATAAATTATATATTGCGTATATAATTATCGTTTTTAATTCGAATTTTAATACCTGATATTTGGAGGTCAGCAATGTTTACTGGTACTTTTTCATAACATACTTTGTTATGTACATATATGGCTGCACCTAAATTTCCTTCTTCTTCCTGTGATGTTGATATTAAGCTATATTTACCTATTGTTGGTGTTGTATTATTGACATGTTGTAAACACAATATCATAGGTTCATATTCCTTTAATAACCTTTGTACTTCTCCCAGGTGTAATCTGGTCTGTAGACCATTTACATTCCATTGTATAACTATTGAAAATATTATGTTACATCGGTCGTGTTTTGTTTTCTTATTTTGTATTATTATCAATTTGAATTTTTTCTAAAATTTTATTTACCACATTCAGTTGTTTATCTTTATAATATTTTAAGTGCTCAATACACATACATCCTTTTTCATGGGTGTTTAAATCGGTGG
Source organism: Macrobrachium nipponense (assembly GCF_015104395.2). Classification (NCBI taxonomy): domain Eukaryota; kingdom Metazoa; phylum Arthropoda; class Malacostraca; order Decapoda; family Palaemonidae; genus Macrobrachium; species Macrobrachium nipponense. The sequence continues at coordinate 52,946,251 of NC_061091.1, forward strand.
CCTCTTTCTTTCTATATTTCATAAAATTTCTTATAAAGTTTGTTAAGCAATCTTTTGTTATATTTTTGTTATCATTGCACAATGCAATGAAGCAATCAATGCAGCCACATGTGTTGTCATGTACATCTACTGCTATGTTTGTTCTTGTTATACCAATTATTGGTGATGGAGTAATCTCATCACCCTTGACATAGTCACCATCATCCATGGTATGGTTCTCCTCCACTTCTTTGGTGTTTTGGATCTCTGCATCCATAGGTTTTATTATTATTTTAGGAGATAAAGGTATGTTCTCATTTTGTTTTTGTTCTTTCTTCATATCTTTGGTTTTTGTTTGACTTGATGTTTCTTCTAATTAAATAGTTGGTAATCTTTTGTTTTTGGTGGTGTTCCTCTCTAAAGGTCTTTTTTTTTTTTTTCTTTAATTTTCGCGGGTACATCACAACTTCACCTCCTTTCCACCTTCTGTGGTAGTATCTTCTTGTGCTTCTATATGCATTAACACCTCAAATGAATTTGATAGAATATTATCCAATTCATTTGTACCTGTTTCCCGATTCTTTACTATCTTAGTTTTTTCCTGCATATTAATGACTTCTTCTTGAGACCCACTTTGCTGCATCTTGTTACTTCTACCTGTATGTTTTTTTGTTTCATTACTGGTTCCTGTTATAGAAGAATATGTACGTTTCTTAGCAGGATCTTGAATTCCTCTCACTTTCAATTCTAATTTAGCCTCTGTTATAGACATGCCCGTTCTTTCTTTTCACATTCCATGATGATTCTGATCACAGTTTACAGACTTAGGTTCACCGCATTTCCATTTGGTGGTGTGTTCTGCAGATCCACAGTAAGCACATACCGATTCATTCCTGCAATTTCTCTTTGTGTGTCCATACTTGCTGCAATTTTGACACTGCAGTAGCTTTGGAATATAGGGTCTTAACTCTCTATTTTGGCCTAAAATTTTTATTTTTTGAGGTAGTTGTGAACCCTCAAATTTTATTTTGGCTATTTTTACTACTTGTTTACTGCCTCTTGTAATATCATATAGCTCGCAATCTTCAACATTGGGGTATCTTTTTCAAAGAGTCTAAAACCATTTTCTTTTTAATTGGTTCATCACTATTATCTGGAAGTACAATGGTACCCTGAATGCTGTTCATATTATCATGCTTTTCCACTTTAACATTAATAGTATCTATAATTTTTAAAGACAAATAGTCTTCTGACTGGTCTTTTGTTGTGGCTTCTATAAGCCAAGTCTTCTCTTTTATTTTTCTGAAAGACATTTATGTCGTTGGATGTCTGTTTAGTAAAAAAATTTCTAATTTCAAGGCTGAAATATTTTGTTCAGCTTCCATGGTTAGAAACCTTGACCAATTTCTACTCCCAAAGAGGGAGTCAAAGTGAGTCAAGGTTGGGTCATAACGGTACCGAGATTTCCTTGGTTTAATATATGGTATTAATGTTTTGATACCAACTTGGTCTTTGTGATTTGAGCTTCCGTTAGATTGGTCCAAATCCGTGCCAGAAGTCGTAGGGATATTTTTTAAATTTTCATATAATAAAATTGTAAACTTCGTCCAGGATGAGGTCCCTCTCACCAGGGAGGCCCAACTGGGGGAGGAGCAATACTGTTACAGTGGTAACTACCCTGGGACACTCACCTGGATATATGCCATACCCACAATGCCTTAAAGGTCGTCAGTCCCATGAGATCGGACCCAGCACTGTGGGCATGGCTTGACATAAAAATTTCCCCTCGCTCAACCACGTCAGGTACTCTAGTTCTACGGGTGGAGTGGCATACCGTCCAACTCCACCCTTCATCAAGTTAAAAAAGCAGTCAATTCAATAGTCCAAAACTATGCCAAGGTCGTCAACGAAAGAAGAAGGAGGGAAATGGGAAAATTTAAGAGGAGGAGTAAAGGAGTTAAAGGTCCCAATGTTCAGTTGGATCCACAGCAAAGAGCATAGGCATAAAGGGGCATACTCTCTCTGCAGTGGATCCCTAAGCCCCCCACCTCGTCAAGGAGTTGGGATCAGGGGGTCCTAGCAAAGAAACATGAAATCAAGGCAGCTGATGTTGCGAAAGGGATCACGCGTTGTCAAAACAGATCGCAACTAGTGGATTTTGAAAAGCTGTTGTTGGTGTGGATCAATAAAAAACAGTAGTGTGGGATATTGTGTCAGAAGCAATCATTTGTGAGAAAGCTAGGATGTTGCATGTTGATTTAAGTAAGAAAATGCTAACAACAAGTGCTCCTCTTAGTAATTTCAAGGCCAATGGAGGCTGGTTTGAAAAATTCAGAAAGTGTACAAATGCATGGTGTCGTATGGCATGGGGAGGCTGCGAGCTCAGATAAAGATGCTGCAGAAGAATTCGTTGGTGAATTCAAGGAGTATCTTGAGGCTAAAGGATTCCTCCCTCAATAGGTTTTCAATTGTGATGAGACAGGCCTGTTCTGGAAAAAAATGCCAAAACAGACCTACATGCAAAATGAAAGTTCATTGCCAGGGCACAAGCCTATAAAAGATAGGCTAACACCCTGTCTGTGGGAACACCAATGGGGATTTCAGAGTGAAGCCCCTACTTGTGTATCACTCTGAAACTTCCTGAGTGCTCAAGAAAAACAATGTGATCAAGAATAAATTGCCTGTGATGTGGAAAGCCAATAAAAAGGCATGGGTCACGAGGCAAATTTTCGTTGAGTGGGTAAATGAAGTGTTTGGTCCACATGTAAAAAAATACCTCTACGAAAATCAATTGGCCCTCAAGTGCCTCCTGGTAATGGACAATGTTCCTGCACATCCTCCTGTCTTGGAAGACCAGTTGTTGGATGAATTTAAATGAATTTAAATTCATCACTGCTGAGTTCTTGCCCCCTAATACCACTCCTCTCATCCAGCCCATGGACCAGCAAACCATCTCGAACTTCAAGAAACTTAACACAAAGGCATTGTTCCAAAGGTACAGTGACCACAGACACTGAATTGACCCTAAGAGAGTTCTGGAAGGATCACTTCAATATCTTAATTGCATAAGTCTTATAAAGAAGGCTTGGCAGGGAGTGACTTCCAGGACAATGAACTCTACTTGGAGAAAATTGTGGCCAGTGTTACCTCCAGAAGGATTTTGAAAGGTTTGAGGCTGACCCCGATGACCCTACGCCTGTTGTGGAGTCTATTGTGTCTCTGGGGAACTCCATGGGCTTGGATGTGGCAGAGCTAGTGGATGCCCACAGGGAAGAGCTAATCACTGAGGAGCTGCAAGACTTTCAGCAGGAACAGCAACAGACAGCAGATGAGGAATCCAAGGAGGAGGAAGAAGGGATACTGTGCCTATTCAGTGATTAAAGAAATGTTTGCCAAGTGGAGTGATCTAGAAAATTTTGTTGAGATACATTATCCTAACAAACACGTTGCAATCCATGTCTCTAACATATTTAATGACAATGCTTTGCGCCATATCAAGCATATTTTAAAGAGATGTCAGAAACAAATGTCTCTGGAAAGATTTGTTATTTGGCAGGGGTCCAGTGACTCTCAAGCTGGTCCTAGTGCCAGTAAAAAACCGAAGTGGGGAAGTAACCTTAGACAGTGCTACTAAAAAACAGAGAAGTAATCCCAGATAGGTTCCTTCTGGAGGGGGAATCCCCTTCCAAACAGTAACCTCTCCTCCTCCCTCTCCCCTCCTCTCCATCTTCCATATGCTAACAGTCTTCCATATAGGTAAGAGTGATGTTAAATGTTCATTATTCATTTATACATATCTATTTTTTATTGTTTTCTGGATGTAAACTGTTTATTCCCTGTAAAATGTATTTTCTTATATATATATATATATTTTGGGGGTTCTGAAACGCATTAACACTATATATTTACAGTATTTCTTATGGGAATTATTGCTTCGGTTTTTGTACGTTTCGGATATTGTAGGATAACCTCCTACAATATCTGAAACATACGAAAACCTAAGCAATAATTCCCATAAGGAATACTGTAACTATAGTATTAATGGTTTGCTCGGAATGGATTATGTACAAAAACTGAGGTACCACTGTACCATAAAATATCTAAAAACAGTTTATGAAACCAAATTTCTACTTCTGCAGGCACCATAAAGAAAAGGAAAATTTTTTTTACAGTTTTAAGCTTTATTTGTTGTGACATGTAAATAAAATTGTATCTAAACAAAATCACCATGAAAAGTGTTTATAAAACCAAATTTCTACTTCTGCTAATAATAAAAGATATTGGATGAAGACATTCTCGTCGGTCTCTTGAAGAATATTCGCTAACAATTTTTCATATACAGGCAGTCCCCGGGTTATGACGGGTTCGGCTTACGACGTTCCGAGGTTAAGGCGCTTCTCAATTATATTCATCAGACATTATTTCCAGGGTTACGACCCATGTTCCAGGGTTACAACGCCTACAACGCTCATCTGGCAGATGAAATATGATACCAAAAATGCAAAATAATCAATATTTGAAGGTTTTTCTGATGAAAATTGCCATAAGAATGGTATTTTCATTTTAAAATAAGTTTTTAAATATACTTACCTGGTAGTTACATATATATAGCTTAATCCCGCCGATTCGTCGCGCGCACGGCAGAAATTCAAAATTCGCGGCTATCGCCGATAGACGGTCAGGTGATCATACCTGTGCTCCCTCTATGTAGGTATCTGGAACCATTCCCATTTATCCTCAGAAATTCCATGCCTCTGTTCTCAGAGGGGAGGAGGGAGGGACCTTTTATATATGTAACTACCAGGTAAGTATATTTAAAAACTTATTTTAAAATTAAAATACCATTTTTAAATATCTAACTTCCCTGGTAGTTACATATATATAGCTGATTGGCACCTTTGGTGGTGGGTCAGAGAACCGCAGCACCGTTGGGAATTCGTAAAATTATTGATCGCTACAAATTAGCTGTACCAATAATCTGGTTCATATCTGATAAGGAAGTTGGCTTCGAAGTTTTTTCTGCCTCATTAGCCTGCATTCCTTGAGAGACCCAGCGATCCACCCAGGGGGCTGTAGAAAGTCTCTGTGGGGCTGTCAGACGGTCCTCGACCTTAACCTGACTAGACCACCACCCTTGCTATCCTGGCAAAGCCATGGACAATGAGCTGACCACCTGACCAACTAACACACTAAAACACACTCCATAAAATGTAACTTAGACTTTCACCCCAGACTGTGGAAGGTTGCAACAACCTTCACAGGCAGCCTGTGAGGTCAAGTTCAATAAAATGCAAGGGTATAAATAAGGTTATAGGTTAGAGGCAGTTGTACCTTCTCCAACGTATGGCCCTAGGGAACAACAATCCTCATATTGGGTCTGTACGTCTTTAAAGTAGCAATCTGCGAAGACTGACTTGCTTCGCCAGAATGTCACTTCCAAGATCGATTCCATCGACTTGTATCTATACGCCATCGAAGTCGCACATTCTCTTACTTCGTGCGCATTGACTTGAGTATTGGGAAGCTTTTCTCATCAAAATTCTGGTGAGCTCCCTTATTAAATCCTTGACAAAGACCGCCAGCGCATTCTTTGGCACAGGTAGTGAAGGCTTCTTACCAAGGACTAGAAGGTTGTCTGTCGTCCTCTAAAGTTTTTGGGTTCTATGTAGATAATACTTTAGGGCTCTAACTGGACAAAGGAACCTTTCTCCTTTTCCTGTCCAACTAACTGAGATAACCCTGGTATGGTAAAGGATCTAGGCCACATGGGTGAGAAGGATTCTCATTCTTGGCGAGAAAACCTAGTTGCAGCGAGCAGACTGCATTCTCCCATGAAGCCTACATTCTTGCTAAAGGCTTTGCAACTCTCCTATCCTCTTCGCCGTTGCCAACGCAACCAGGAATAGGGTCTCCTTGGTGAGATCCTTCCATGAAGCCTTGTCGAGGGGTTTGAACTTGCTCGAGGTTAGAAAAGTCAGAACAACATCCAAATTCCAAGAGGGGGTTGGGTTATCCTTACTCTTAACTGTCTCAAAGGACCTTATGAGGTCCGAGAGATCCTTGTCTCCCGACATGTCAAAATCTCTGTGACGGAAGACGGAGGCTAGCATGCTGCGTTATCCCTTGATAGTTGATACTGCTAGTTTCTCTTGGGTTCTTAAGTGTAACAGAAAATCTGCTAGCTGAGTTAGAGGTGCTGAAAGAGGAAATGTTGTTAATTCTGCACCATTTCCTGAACACGTCCCACTTTGACTGGTACACCTTGATTGTGGACGTCCTCCTCGCTCTCGCGATTGCTCTTGCAGCTTCCCTCGAAAAGCCCTTCGCTCTGCCAGTTTTTCGATAGTCGAAAGGCAGTTAGATTGAGAGAGAGGCGATTTTGATGGTGTCTCTCTATATGTGGCTGTCTGAGTAGATCGTTCCGACACGGTAACGATTTGGGTGGTGTCTACTAGCCATCCTCACATCTGTGATCCAGGGTCCCCTCATGGGCCAAAAACAGAGCTATCAGGGTCATGCAGACGTTGTTCGATTCCCTGAACTTCTTCATGACTCAGTCTAGGATCTTAAATGGGGGGGAGGCGTACGTGTCTAGTCCTTCCCAATCCATGAGGAAGGCGTCTACTGCCACTTGCACTGGTCTGGGACTGGAGAGCAGTAAACAGGTAACCTCTGTTCTCTGCGTCGCAAAGAGGTCTATAGACGGTTCTCCCCACCGATTCCATAGCCTGCTGCATACCTCGTGATGCAGGGTCCACTGCGTCGTGAGAACCTGTCTTTCTCTGCTGAGGAGATCCGCCCTGACGTTCTTCTCTCCTTCTATAAAGTGAGTTAGAAGAGTAATGTTCCTCTCTTTCGCCCACAATAAGAGATCCTTTGCTGCCTCGTAAAAGGAGTCCGAACGAGTGCCTCCCTGCTTCTTTATGTAGGCCAACGCCGTGGTGTTGTCTGCGTTGACCTGAACTACTTTGATCTTGCCACAGACTAGAGATCCCGTCATTCCCTAGTGTTGCACCCCACCCCACGTCCGATGCGTCTGAATACAACACTAGGTCAGGGTTCTTCTGTTGAAGTTCAAAACCTTCTTGTAGCTTGTTGGTGTCGTGCCACCAACTCAACTGATTGTTCTGGAACAACCTATTGAGTCCACAACGTAAGCCGTAACTGAATCGGGCGCTCTGACAGCTGCCTACTGACAGCGTTCGGTAATGAGTGGGCAAGTTGTCCAAGCCATCAAGCAAGTCACGTGATCTCTTAAGGCATGTGCCCAATAGGCAAAAGTCAATTGCCCTCTAGAGACCGAGGTTCTTAATGGCAAGACATTCTCATAGTAATTGAATCTCAGCTAAAAACGAAAACAACATTATGTTCCATTGAAGACGAAGGTGGAAAGTGAATGCAAACTAAGTCTTCACAGCCGAATCATGAGAAGGATTCTCAAGGTTCTGAACCTGTGCTTATAAAGGACTGAAAACGCTAACAGCTATTTCATTGCTGTAAGGTGAGGGATTGTAGTTGTAATGAAAGCGGGGCGGTTTCCAGTAATGAAAAACAGGGAAGTACTACTTCTCATGGGCTGATTATTTGGAAGTATAGCTGGCAGGTCGGGGAGCAGGCGATGTCTTCCGTATATATCTGTCAATTCCGGGTGAACAATGAACAATTGCACCTCTCCGAATAAGAGAGATTTTGACGACAAACTCAGATGACTGAAGAAAAAAAATTCCGCATTATCGCAATGCGATGCAGCGTGAGACTAGTAAAGACTTCTGTTACCGTGCAGTAAACATAAAGATGAAAGATTCCAGAATATATATCTCTGTTGCAAATCCTCGCAATATTCAAGGGGATGCAGAAGATGTCATTCATGTATGCGAGAATCCCCGTTAATCAGAGATGTAAGTCCGATATTGTTGGACAGAGAAAAGGTTCGTTAGTCAATCCTTGTATGGGAGAGACACATAATCCGACCACGCATCTCGGAGAAGGCCAGCTGGAACCTTAGTCTTGCTGTAATCCCCTACTCAGTGGTTCTTGCTCACTCGCTATCCTGAGTTACTAGGTAATCCATTCTTCGAAGGAATGCGTTCGGCTAGAATAATTGAGCGTTGTTAAAAAAAAAAAAAAAAAAAAAAAAAGGATCTATTATGCTCGAGCAATTATATTTAAACGAAAACGGATTTCTGTAAAAACAAAATACTGAGGTGGTGGTGTCGTGACCATACCTTAAGTATCTGAAAAATCGAAACTGGTAACTCCTGGGAAGATGCAGACAGTCATGAATTGCAGCTCCATTAGGATACTAGCCGTCTCGGTCACAAACCGTAGAATTAACTACGGTATGTGACTAACCCCCGGACAATTCAACTGCTTAACAGAATCATGTCTCGAGGGTAATATACGTTGTGTATTTGTAGGTTTCTGTACAACGAATTCCATCCTAAATTCTTTTCCCTTAGAGGAATGAGAATAAGGATTGGAAATCTACACCCTTCCTTCTCTATTCAAGAGAGTGAAGGAGAAGTTTTCCCCTAAGGAAAACTTCAATAGTGAAAACAGAAAACTCGAAGACGAAAGTTCAAGTCAAACTGGATATTCGCGTTCGTTCTTCTGTATTCCAGGGTTGGTCGTCTACTGAGAGGTATCCTTACTTCAGTAGCAGTTCTTGTTATAAACGCTAGAAATTCCAGGAATTCGAGCATTCGGCGAGATTCCCGATATCACTGAAAACCATTATCGTGGGGATTTTACAAATATAAAGTCCTGCGTTGCCTTTTGGGCTAAGGCAGAGGAGACCTCATTCTTGAAGGAGGAAGATTTCTGGGTTATACCCTTCATAAACTGTGAGGGCGGGCTCCAAGGTACAGCCTGCTGAAAAATATTCGGATATAAGTCCGCCAATACCGCAAGCAATCTTTTCAGATCCGCCACATGAAGAGTTTCTTGCGTCTCCTCCTCTGATATCTCATCCAAAGTATTGGCGATTTCCGATGTCGAACGAGTGGGGGAATCACGTGCATCGTCTTACTTGCATGCGTCATACATGCGTCCAACCTGCTGCGAGGGAGCATGCTGCGTGCGTCCTGCGTGCGTCCAGCCTGTTGCGAGGGAGCGTCACGATTCTTGTCATTTCCCGTCACACGTCCAGTAAGCTGCGAGGGAGCCTGGTTGCGTGCGTCATGCTTGCGTCTGCTTCGTCACGTGTGTAGGTTGCTGCGATTGAGTGTCTAAGAGCGCTGCAACCTGCAGCAAGTCTTCGTCTTGCCGTCTGTTAGCGTCACGCTGTGCTAACTGCGGTTTTATCTTGTGTTTTATCGGTTGCGCTTCACCTGCTAGTCCATGCGACTTGTAGACATCAAACTGAGACGTAATGGACTACTGAAGCTTTGACAAGAAAGCTGCTTGCAGTACCTCTTGCTGTTGGGGAATAACTGAAGTTGGCACTGCCCGCCCATCTACCGTTTCGGAGACACTAGTAGTGAACTTCTGTCGACGAGGTGGAGACGCTCCATGAGACACCTCCCAGTCTGGGGGAGGGGGAGAAGCATGCACCGATGTAAAGCAAACTTCTCCTTCTTCCGAAGAGCTGTGCGTCATGCGTCTCTGTTTTGGAGCGGATTCGTCGTCCTCCTCCGATAAGAACTTCTCCGGCGAGCTCCAATTACTGCACAACGGTTGCTGTAACGCTACGGGGGACTTGCGTCTCTTGAGGGGTCTTGACTCTAGCGGTTGGCGTAAACCGCGTCGAGGTCTTGCGTCATCAGACGAAGATGCAAGCACCGAAAGTCTCTCTTCGTCCGATATTTCCTTACCTCCTGCCAAAGGGGACGGCCGCCTGTGCGACATCTTGCCTCTTATATTGGCAGGAGAGCAAGTATCCGAACACTTCCTCATCTCACCTTTCCTGTGGCGAGGGAGAGCGTCCTGGGATGCGTCAGCAGGATCGCTCGAGGGGACGCCCGCTCGCTTTTTAACATCTCTCACCTCCCTTCGCCGGTCGACATTCCTTCTCCCAGGGGTTGGGGAGCATGGAAGAGGTCTAGGACTAGGAGCGTGACAGACATGAACGGCCGCACCCTCCACTACACTAACACTGTCACCAAATTTGTGATGCAAACTACGCACTGTCTATTCAGTCCCCTTTCCGAAGAAAGGGATTGTATTAACACGCAAGCCGAACTAGCCGCAAAAACATTCATAGTCGGCTAACTTATCTACGACTCCTCAGGTGGGTCTGGTACTCTTAAGTTAGGGCTAGGCTCAGGAATATTAATATTAGACAGGTTAGACAAGCTTGACTATCAGAAGAACTAGCTGATAGAACACAATACGATCTAGCTCTTCTAATTAAAATCTAATTGCATCTTATAGTAAACATACTTTTCATTATTTCTCAGAGAACGTTACACACTTATTCTATCTGCTAACAAATGTACATATCTGCTTCCTGCATTTGTTAACTATTGTATGAGGATCAAGAGTCAGATGGAAGCCGGGACTCGAAACCCTTAACTACAGAGTCGGCCATCTTGAATTCAGGAAACAAGAAAAACTGTGGAAGTCGGAAACTGACCAACTGAAACTTATTCGTGTGTAAAACAAATTAAGGATAATCTGATATCAGCGAAAGCCATTAAGTAACAAAAAAGTAAGCAATGGGTACTTCACCAATTGTAGTAAAAGCAAACCCAAACAAAGGAGAGCGAATTTCCAACGTGCTGCTCGAACGACGGCAGGGAATTTCTGAGGATAAATGGGAATGGTTCCAGATACCTACATAGAGGGAGCACAGGTATGATCACCTGACCGTCTATCGGCGATAGCCGCGAATTTTGAATTTCTGCCGTGCGCGCGACGAATCGGCGGGATTAAGCTATATATATGTAACTACCAGGGAGTTAGATATTTAAAAATGCAGTTTACGTAGTTTTCAATGCACCCAAAGCGTTAAAAATGATATTGTTATGATACAATAAAGTTTGTTCATCCTTACCTGGCAGATATATATATAGCTGTATTCTCCGAAGTACGACAGAATTTCAAAACTCCCGGCAAACGCAGTGGTCGGCCAGGTGGTTAGTACCCATTCCCGCTGCTGGGAGGCGGGTGTCAGGAACCATTCCCATTTTCTATTCAGATTTTTTAATGTCACTGTCCCCGAGGGGAGGCTGGGCGGGTACTTGATTATATATATCTGCCAGGTAAGTATGAACAAACTTTATTGTATCATAACAATATCATTTTGTTCATGACACTTACCTGTCAGATATATATATAGCTGATTCCCACCATTGGAGGTGGGGAGGGACAGAATAAAAGGATTTTGGGAAACATTTCACATGCAGATGATAGACATCTTGGTTCCTTACCTGTTAGTGTAGCTGACTTCGTGATTACTGTCACCCAAGTCTGCTTTTGCTTTACTAGAGTCTCCAGCAAGGACGTGACCTGTATAGCTGGTGAGATCTAGATGATCTGACAACGGGGGCGTGACCACAATGTGTCTAGACCATATTGACCATACTTTAAGGGCAGCGAAGCAAAGAAAAAACCACCACCTGACCTAGCCTAGCAAAGTTAGTCCCCGAAACTTTAAGGTTAAAATAAAGGGAAGTCCGCCTCTAGCGGTCGACCCTACAACCAAAAAACCAACAACCATAAAATAAAAGCACACCTATCCATTTTCTAAAGGATAGGATTCGTGCCGCTTCCCGTACCCAAAACTGAATCTGCTGATATGTATGGTCCAAGCGAAAAGCAGTTCTCATATGTCACTTTCACATCCCTGAGGTAGTGTGAAGCGAACACAGAGTTGCTTCGCCAAAATGTGGTGCTCACAATATCGCTGAGCGCCATATTCTTCTGAAATGCCATCGAAGTTGCGACAGCTCTAACTTCATGAGCATTGACTTTCAGAATTTTCAGATCACTATCTGGGCAGGACGAATGGGCCTCCCTGATGATGCTTCTCAAGAAGAACGCTAAGGCGTTCTTAGACATTGGTAAATCAGGTCTTTTCACAGAACACCAAAGATTGTCCGATTGACCTCTAATTTGTTTTGTTCTATCCAGATAGAATTTTAGAGCTCTGACAGGACACAGGACTCTTTCTGGCTCCCGACGAACGATCCCTGCTAATCCCTTGATATCAAAGTTCTTAGGCCAGGGATTGGAAGGATTTTCGTTTTTAGCTAAAAAGGAAGGACTCAAGGAACAGACTGCATTGTGTCCCCTAAATCCAACATTTTTGCTAATTGCTTGAATCTCACTCACCCTCTTCGCAGTGGCTAGGGTGGTTAGAAAGAGGGCCTTCTTCGTTAAATCTTTCAGCGAAGCCTCGTGCAAAGGTTCAAAGGGACTCGCCATTAAAGATTTTAGAACTATGTCCAAATTCCACGAAGGTGTCTTAACCTGTGGAACCTTTGATGTTTTGAAGGATCTCAGAAGATCGTGAAGATCCCTATCATTCGTCAAATCTAGGCCTCTATGACGGAAGACTGTTGACAGCATACTCTTTTATCCTCTAATTGTTGATACTGCAAGCTTGTCTACATTCCTTAGATGGAACAGGAAACCGGCGATTTGGCTCACAGAGGTCTTGGAGGAGGAAATGCCCTCTTTCCTACACCATCTTCTAAAAACAGCCCACTTAGACTGGTAGACAGATTGAGAGGAAGCTCTTCTCGCGGTGGCGATAGCTTTTGCCACCGCTCCTGAAAACCCTCTCGCTCTTGCCAGTTTCTTGATAGTCTGAATGCAGTCAGACTCAGAGCGAACGGGTTTTGGTGATATCTCTCGAAGTGGGGCTGTTTGAGAAGATCGGTTCTTACTGGTAGGATTCTTGGGAAGTCCACTAGTAGGGACATGACCTCTGTGAACCAATCGCTTGCTGGCCAGAATGGTGCGACCAGTGTCATCCTTGTTCCTTCCGACGCTGCTAACTTCCTTGTTACTTCTCCCAGAAGTTTGAACGGGGAAAGGCGTATACATCCATTCCCGTCCAGTCCCAAAGCATTGCGTCTACTGCTACTGCTTCCGGGTCGATGATCGGAGAACAGTAAAGAGGCAGTCTCTTCATTTTCGAAGTCGCGAAGAGGTCCACTATTGGTCGTCCCCATAGTTTCCATAACTGTTGGCAGACCTCTATGTGCAGAGTCCATTCTGTTGAAATCAATTGATTTCAACGGCTTAAAATGTCTGCTCTGGACCCCTGAAACAAATCTTGTCAGGAGAGTTATGTTCCTCTCTTCTGACCATAACAGGATTTCTCTCGCTATCTTGTAGAGAGAACGAGAGTGTGTCCCCCTCCTGTTTCTTGATATAAGAAAGGGCCGTGGTGCTGTCCGCGTTGATCTGGACAACTCGGCCTATGACTCATTCTTGAAAGGCTAGAAGTGCTAAGCGAATTGCCTCCAACTCCTTGAGGTTGATGTGCCAAGGCTTCTGTTCTTTTCTCCAGAGGCCTGACACTTCCTCCTTTCCTAGAGTTGCTACCCAGCCTGTCATAGACGCGTCTGTAAATAACACTAGGTCGGGGCTCTGAAGACAGAGGGACACTCCTTTCGACACCTTGGTGGGATCGAGCCACCACTCTAGGTGTTTCTTGACCAACGGGGATATTCTCAAATTCTCCTCTAGGTTTTGTCTGTCCTGCCAATTTTCTGTTAGGAAAAACTGTAGGGGCCTGAGATGTAGTCTCCCTAGAGAAACAAACTTCTCCAGCGAAGAAATGGTCCCCAGCAGACTCATCCATTCCTTCGCCGAGCATGTTTCCTTCTTCAAGAAGGCTGACACTTTTTCTAAGCCTTTCTGCTGATGTTCTAGCGACGGAAAAGCCCGAAAAGCCACTGAATCCATCTGAATCCCCAGATACACGATGGACTGTGTTGGGGTCAGATGGGACTTTTCGTAATTGATCAGGAGGCCTAAAGATTTCGCCAACAGTAACGTAGTCTGGAGGTCCTCCAGACACCTTGCTCTCGATGACGACCATATGAGCCAGTCGTCCAGGTAAAGGGAGACTCGTATCTTCGAGAGGTGAAGCCACTTTGCCACGTTCCGCATGAGAAAAGTGAAAATCATGGGAGCTGTGCTCAGTCCGAAGCATAGAGCTCTGAACTGGAAGACCTGTCCTCTTAAAATGAACCTGAGAAACTTCCTGGACTGGGGATGGATGGGGACATGGAAGTAAGCGTCTTGGAGATCTAATGACACCATCCAATCCCCTGGTCTCAAGGCCCCCAGGACCGATTGCAATGTTTCCATTTTGAAGCTTTCTTTCTTCACGAAAAGGTTCAGACTGCTGACATCTAGGACAGGCCTCCATCCCCCAGACTGCTTCGGAACCAGGAATAACCTGTTGTAGAAGCCTGGGGAATCTGTCAAGAGCACTCGTTCTACGGCTCTTTTCTCGATCATTTGATCTAATAAATCGAGTAGAATCTGTTGCATCTGCGGCTGATAAGCTGGTGACAGGTCTATAGGCTTCATGCTCAACGGAGGCATGGAGAGAAAGGGAATTTTGTATCCCTTCTCTATAATCTTGAGGGACCAGGTGTCCGTCCCCCTTGCTCTCCAAGCCTCTGCGAAGAGAGAAAGTCTTCCTCCCACCGGTGCCTGAAGGGCAAGGTTGTCACTTCTTTCCCCTTTGCTTTGCGGGGGTTCTGCCTCTAGCAAAGCCCCTTCCTCAGGTAGAAGCTCTTGATGGTGCTTTGCCACGAAAGGGCTTAAAATTCTTCTTTGGTACCTGAGCTACTCGAGAAGATGATTGCGCCGCAGGAAGTCTAGATGATTGAGACAGCAAATCCTGTGTCGCTTTCTCTTTCAGGTTCACAGATAAATCCTTTACCATATTTTCAGGAAAAAGATGGGAAGAAAAGGGGGCAAATAATAACTCCGCTTTCTGCGTAGGAGAAACTGATTTAGCAGTAAAACTGCAGAAAAGCCGATCGTTTTGCTTTAATTTTATTCCCGTAGTAAAAGTGGGCAGCTAACTCATCTGAGCCATCCCTTACTGCTTTGTCCATACATGACAGGACGCTCGATAATTCTTCTAATGACAATGATTCTGGGCTCTTAGCTTGCAGACCTAAAGCTCCTAAGCACCAGTCTAGGAAGTTAAATACTTCCAACGTCCTGTACAGTCCTTTTAGATGGTGATCTATTTCAGGCATAGTCCATGAAACCTTAGCCGAGGACAGGTAAGATCTCCTCGGTGCTTCGACCAGGTTTGAGAAGTCACCTTGCGCAGACGAAGGAAGTCTCAACCCTGTTTCTTCTCCGGTCTCATACCATATACCGGCTCTCCCTGTTAGCTTAGCTGGAGGAAGCGCAAAGGACGTCTTTCCTTTTGTCTTCCTTGATTCCATCCAATCATTCATCCTCTTCAACGCTCTTTTAGTAGAAAGCGAAGCAGCCATCCTAACAAAACCCGGAGCTTTTCTCGTCTTGGATGAGGATAGTTGCGATGGCGGTGAGAGAGGAACTGGTGCTTGGAATTTTTCCGAAAACAATTCCTTCAGTAAGCGCGTTAACGTGCTATAATCCGTAGATGCTTCTGAAGGCTCTTCCTCTTCTGCAGGATGCGTATCGTTAGAAGACTCTCCTTGATCTTGACGGTCCGAAGTTTCTTTAGCTAAACAAGAAGCGGTTCTCCTTTGAGGCTCTGTTCGTAAGGGGGAGTTTCTATCCGCTGAAGGAATAGACGAGACAATGCGCGAATGATCCGCTGTTGTCTTTGAAAACTTAAGACTCTTGTAAAGCCTTGTCTTTCGAAGTCATTAGAGGCAAAGGTTCTTCAAAAGCCTCTTTGCGGGATTCCTGTCGATCTTCTCTCAGTTGAGTACGTTTATCTTTCCAAGAATCCCGATTAGTTGGGTGTCTATCGTCATCGCGAGCGCCCTTGCTAAGGGAGCGAGACTTAGGACTCGCAGGAAGTCGCGCGTCTGCCAATGAAAGCTTCCGATCCCGCTGGACTCTAATGTCTATAAGACGTTTATCCATCAAAGAAGCATCCTCAAAAGCGTCCTGAAGCGGGACATGCTCTAATGGACGTCGAGCGTCTTTCAAACTTCGCTTAGGACGCTTAACTTGTATCGGGGCGTCCTCTCGAGCGTCCTGGTGAGTCTTACGATCTCTTTTCAAGCGTCGCAAGTTCTCATATTCTAAAGCACGAGCCTCCCATCGATATTTATACAGTACTTCTCTTTCTTGAGGGGTAAGATCCGAAACATAATCTAAACATTGCTCTCTTTGACTTTTAGAGTCTTCTCGAACGCCTTGATACTTCTGGCGTTGGTAGGCTCTCTCCTGATAGAGGCGTCGAGTTGATGCAGAAGTCCGGCGAACGTCGGTACGAGGCTTCTCTTGATCGTTCTCATCCTCCTGACAAAAGCGAGGGCCGCCTATGCGACACCTAACGCTTCTGTCCGCATTCCCACTTCTGGAAACTCTCTCTCCAGAAACACTTGCGTGTTCTCGGTCGAGTCTGAAGGATCCAGAAGAGGACGACGAAGGGGAGGCTAAGGAACGCGGCGAAGCCAACAAGGGTTGTTTCGATCTCTTAACAGGAAGCCAAAGATCCTTTCTACGTCTTTGGGGCTCCTCTTCTCCCCTTGCAAGGAAAGCCGACAATCGTTGACGCAATTGCATACGAGTTTCATTAGACGGTGAAGTTCCACGTTCAGGAGAAGGACTCATCATATGCGAAGAAGGGCGAGTTGGAGCCCTCTTCTTCCTTTGAACTCTAAGACGATGATAGTTCTCAAAAGCGTCCTCATCAGAAGACGTCCTGCATCTCTTCTTAGGCGTCAATTCTTCGAAGTGTTCGGGTGATGATGAAAGAACAGGACAAGAAGTAGGACGTGAAGCGTCCACTTCCTTAAAACCTCTCCTAAGAGGACGAGAAAAACGCTGGCCGCCTGTGTGGCACCTAGTGTCAAACTCATTCTCCTCGTGAGAGGCCCTCTGAGAGCTCCATCCCCAGTAAGGAGAGGACGCCTCAGAGGACGAAAAGCACTCCTTCAATATCCGTGCTCGATCACACGCTTCGGCAGCCTGGGAAGCGTCCAAAGGATCTGCTGAAGGGACGCCAGACCGGTGGGAATTTCCCGTAGCCCTCCTTCGGTTTTCGACATGTCCATTCCCTGAGTCCTGGGAGTCCAACAGAGGTCTATTCCTAGAGGCACTATGGGACCGATCTGACGCCCCCTCCACTACACTAGGGGCACTAATGTTTCCACTACACTTCACTGTGGTCTTCAATGCACTCACTTTCGATTCTAGTGCACGAATCGACTCCATGATGGAAGAAAGGGCAATACCTTCTGAAGCAATAACTTCATTGCCCGAAGGCAAATACACAGGGTTAGATGTAACAACCTCTACAGGAAGGTTAGAATGCGAATTACTACCCTTACTTTTCACAGAAGCACTTCTGGAGGAAGATCTTCTGATTCTATCCCTTTCAAGCTTACGAACATACGAATCATAAGTCTTCCATTCATTTTCGGTCAACCTTTCACACTCTTTACACCTATCATTCATCAAACAAATATGATCTCTACATTTCGTGCATACTGTATGAGGATCCACCGAAGCTTTCGGTAGCCTAACCTTACACTCTAGCACGGTACACACTCTAAAGCTAGTTGCAGAAGATCCAGACATATTAGAGAAATCCAAAACCAAATCCAATGAAAAACCACAATCGCATATGCCAATCCACCGAGCAAGTTTCAAAAACCAAGAGACAATCAAATACTCAAGTGAACAAAGAGTTTTCCAAAATCCTAGGTGGAGGTCTGTAAACAGTTGTTTACCGACCGGCGACAGAGAAAAATCTGAATAGAAAATGGGAATGGTTCCTGACACCCGCCTCCCAGCGGCGGGAATGGGTACTAACCACCTGGCCGACCACTGCGTTTGCCGGGAGTTTTGAAATTCTGTCGGACTTCGGAGAATACAGCTAGTTTTCTTAAGAATTTTTACGATGTTCCGGCTTACGACGATTTTCGGCTTACAAAGCACCTCCAAAACGGAACCCCCGTCGTAACCCGGGGACTGCCTGTACTGTAGCCTTATTGACTTACGTATTTACTTTGCGATACATCTTCATGCTGCCCAGTATCTATTCAGATAACTTTATTTGATGTATGATTTTGTTCAATTCTTAAAATATCTATGAATTTGTAAATTGTAGGATGCATATGGCCAATTAACATCTGCATTGCCCGATGACACCCTTCTAACGAATTATTTGTATGCGGATGTTCACCGAGAATACATTCATAGACACTCCAGACACTTAGGGAGAACATAGTCTCTTCTTCTTCCTCTCCTGCAAGGTTTTCCTATCCAAGTGTCTTCAAAGTAAAAGACCAAATCATTTAGCTTGTCAGGAATTACATCTTGTAAAGATTCAAATACATCTATAATATCACTGGGAGGAACGAACGCTAATGCCACTGGCATTTTTGTGGGTTGTCATACTTCTTCTTTGCTACAGTATAATTAGGTCAAAACAGTGTTGCCAGATGTACAACAATTGTCGTACATATACGATCATTCTTATCCTCGTACAACCTACGATCCAGTGCTGTACGACCTACAATATTTCTATTTATTGGGCAAATTTGTACGACTTTTCAGTCCAAATGTACATTTTAAATAAATTGTTGATTTTCTAATATATTGTACATTTTCTATTATTTTAATCCAATAAACACGGGTTTTTAAAATTTGAGTTTAATAAGCTAGTATTTGTTTTTGATTGGCTATTTATAAGCGATCATCACCAATCAGCACAAAGATTGCAGACTTCTCTTTTCAAATGCACTGCAGGATGATAAGGATCACTCCTTCCCCTTGTCAGTTGTCAATTCAAATTCCATTAAGAATAAGGAACTTTCTTTTCTTAAAGATTTCAAGAGTTACATTCATCATTTGCTTTCTTTTGTATGTAGGCCATATTTCAGTATAAAGTAATTGATACTTTTCATTACATTTAAAGTACTATAATTGAATGATTTTGGTTCATGGTGTTTGTTTTGATTATTGAAGAATATCGAATACCATATACTTTCTATGTTATTCGAGTATGATTTATGAAGCTATTTTCTATTTCTCTACCATTTTACTTAAAAACTGTAGTCAAAGTTTTTTCTTTAATCTTAGAGATGAAGAATTTAGTGATTCAATTTTATGAATGATAGTTAGTGTAGTTATGTGATATCATTGTCGTCATAATCACTATTGTTAATATTATTATATGATCACCAATTTTACTTGTAAAAATTTGACATCTGTTTATGATTTTTTAGTACTACTTAAAATATTTTTGGTAAAAAATAACATTGTACAACCTTTGCCAGTGACTGTACGACATTTTGAAGCCTTATTGTACAACAATTCATTATAAATAATCTGGCAATGCTGGGTCAAAACTAAATGTTGAATTTCTCTCGAAACGGCTTGAGATAAATGGAAAAACCACCCAAACACCTCAGCATTTCTGAAGACAGAAAGAAAAGCTTTATGAAATGCTTTCTCATAGTCACACAAAATGGAAGATGGAACAATCTCATTATCCAAGCAATGTAGTTGTATCAGAGCACGGCTATAAGCTTCCTCTGGCTTTCTCTGAAGGAGAATATAAATCATTGGAAGGACGCTTCCTTTATATAAGATATAAATCACATATAGCTGATAAAATAACTAAGGAGCTATTTTAAAAGTCCCATCTTCCATCCAGAGCTTATTTTTCTTCATCATTCTCAAATTATCAGGAGTAGCAAATATAAAATAATGATCAGGGTCATCACTACCGGAGTCATATGCAAGGAAATTTTCTGCAGCATACATGTAAACAAGTTCTTGTGTTAACTATATCTATTTCCCCTATGCCATTTGGAGCCGGGACAGGTAATCCCTTACACTTCTATTGTCGTGGTGGATCATTTGATGCTGCTGACCTTCCTTGAAGACGCATCATTGAAACGCTAACCGCTGATTTTGCAGTATCTGATACATGATCGTGATCACTAGCAGATGTGCAATCATCTCCAAAAACATGTATCCTTCCTTTGCACTTTCCATTTACACAATGCCATCACTCTTTGCCACTTTTAAGAACTCTGTCTAGTCTGTAACAGTACCTTTCGTGCAATATATTTTCTTTGCCTTTAGACGATGTTATCTTCTCCAATTCGTGGCTTCTGTGTTATTATTATTATCATAAAGGATTAGTTTATCCAGACCTCTGAGCCTAATGTGAACTGAAATACATAAAGCAAAACTCATTTTCTTTTAAGAAAGAATGGTTAAATTTCCTAAACGGGCTAATTTTAGCAAATAAACATATTGATTATGAAAAAATGCAATGGGCTAATTTTAACAAAAATAACCAAATGATTGCAATAGTCACACAACAAATAAACAGTTTTTGCAAAAAGTGCAGCAGACTAACTTTAACAATGACAACCAAACAACTGTAATAATAATAAACAGCATTGTTTACTTTTTTCAAATGGATTGATTTGAATCTATGGCACTAAAATGTTACTGCACTCAATTTTTGGTGATCATTTGTCTTGCACTCAAAAGTCGGCTCTTGGTGCTCTTCTCCCATCCCCTCAAATCTCACTACCTCAAACAAGTATACACAAAAACTTAGGTACTGGTTGTGTAAGTGTTTACATAATAAAAATATGGAATGTTAGTCCATATATATAAAAGAATAAAACTAAAGAGGTCAACCAGATTGCTTGCAGGAATGTGATCAGACTAGAGACGCTAAAGATGACGTATACAATAAGTATGTAAGCTAAGATAACATGCCGTCACCTGTAGTCATTCAATGTTTATAAACATTAGTCCAAGCTCCCTGCTTGAGACAACTACCCCGACCTATTATTCAAACGGCCTACGTGATCTGTAGCGTGTCTCATTTGATTGTGTGTTCGTATGAAACTATGGTCATTGTATGTATGTTCATATGTTTCGAACTACTGTCTGCTTCTTCATAACTTGTAACGGAGATGGTAGACAAGCAGAACAGAGTTAGCTATCGTCATTAGAAGACCTGTACCTCTTTACCTAAGCTTTATCATGTAGAGGAATAGGATTAGCCATCATCATTGGCAGAAGCGATCAAGCTATCGTCATAGAAGACTTGTAGATCATACCTGATCTTCATCATGTAAAACTTCAGAAGAATATACTATTTTTATACTTAGTGTTTTCTACAAGAACCTCACCGAACCATGAGTTTAACACATCGTCGTAAAGATAATACCGACTTCGTAAGTGATCTACAAAACCCCAGACACTCCATTGAAGATGGAAGTGCAATACCAACCGACTTAGCGTATAGATTATCGCTAGTCTAACATTACCTCATAGGGCGCCTTATCATACAAGGCACAAGCCCTAATATTGGTGGCCAGCGGACCAGAAGAACTCTACAACGTTCCTACGAAGAAAATAAAAAACAGAATAATAAATCATGAAGTCAACGACGACGAAAGCAGCAGATTCTTCAAGCAACCTAGTATCATCATAGTGAGCGACTTCAGAAAACAACAAGATTCGTCAAGCAACTTAGTATCATCGTTAGTGAATAACTTCAAGAAACAAAACCGACGTGTCCTTTTCCTACGGCAACGGAAGCTTCGTCTCTCAATAGAATCATTCAAGAAAACATCGTTAATGAGCGTTTCCGGCACTGCAAGAAAACAAACCGAACGCGTTCTGCAGCATCGGATTTTCAAGGGCTCGAATCATCGCGCACGGGGGAAACTGAAGCCAAACCAAACCAGTCGTCCGCTAAATAGAGGAGGACCAAGGCCGTGTGTCGTTATCGGAACACCGTGACTTCCCACAAAAGCAAGCTAAGTACAATTTTTTATTCATTTGGAGTAACTTTGAGTGTTTCCTTTGCAGGTCGAATTTCGTTATTCCTGTGGCTGAAGTTACGAGACATTCTTAATCTTACTTTTTTACAGAAATTATCTATATCATTGAGATTTCGCTACTGCGAGTTTTTATCTTTGAGTGTCTGTTTCCAGAAGTTCTACTGAAATATCATAATCATATACTATGTTAACTTTATCATTTTGGGTGATTATTAATCCCTTACGTAACAAATCATATTAAACAGTGAATATGCGTTTACGCAGTGGACGTCTGATTTTATACAGATGCATGGGTAGGGTCGTTAAGCACCGTAGTGATTAGAAAACAAACACACAAAAAACAAGTGGAACACCCGTACAAATCTATATAAATTAGAGGTAACACTATTTCGGGTCATGACAATAAATGCTCCTTTGCAAAGTCCCGATCGCCGTTTTAGCCTTGAGTTTTTTTAGTTATATAAAATATCGAACCTCAATGACTCAACTCAACTTTAAAAATATGGCTGGATTGCAAGGAATAACATGTCTGTAAAAAACTTTCATCAGCTAATGCGCTGACCAGGATCCCTCACTATTTCAAATTTTAGCAAAGAATGAAGTACAAACAGTTAATATTGTATGCAGTAGTGATAACTTGTCTTATTAGTAATCGCTCGGTTCCTAATAGTTCGTCATTCATTGCTTTATACGTAACCAGCAACATAAGCTAAAAACACACAATACGTTGCCGATGGTAATAAAGAGGAGGATCCTAATTATTACAAAAGAAATAGAAACAGTAGCCCGTTCAGAATCAAACAAGCAAACTCGGTGACTGTGTCACCTAGTCAAGCAGTCAAGGTTAGTTGAATCTGCCGAGTTTTCAAGGCGAAGCAAATTCCACACAATAAGCGACTCTAGCAGAGTGGGGTAAAGCGATGTTGGTTCATACATACCGATATCTTTTTTGAATTAAAAAGGAGGTTTTTCCTATGAAACACACGACCGTATAAGTAATCAGAGCGGGTTTTCGTTTTAATTTTAATACATTAAGTTATAATAAATACTGGTGGATTGAGCCCAACTGTACGCGCCGTAAAAATTAGAATATCTTGTTTTATTTCTTTAGCACACGCCATAGAGGTATCTGTAAGCGAGCGCTTACAGATACCTCTATAGTTATAAAAAAAAACATTGATCTGTATCCAGTGTAATTGTAAGATCCATCTAGGGGTATACAAAATATTATCTTACATCCTGCAAAATCAGCTGTTTATCAAAGGAAAATCCTATAAACCTTCAAACATATTAAAATCAGTTTGAAAAAAAAAAAAAAAAAAAAAAAAAAAAAAAAAGACAATTAATCAAATAATAACTTATATAAAGGAACTATACATTTGTCTCATAAATCGTAACATTGTTCAAATGACCCAACAGAATTCTCCCACAACCGCAGTCGTACTTTGCACGCAAAAATCTCGAGAAGCATGCACCCTCGAATGTCTTAGTGCGTGTAAAAAGACTTTGCTGGGAAATGAAATTTTTAATCCTTCCCGACACTCTGAAATATAACGATTTCCGCGAACAAAGCCCTAAAAGTATACATATCGTGGATACGGAAGTTTATTAAATATCGCATTTTTTATTGTTGCTAATTTTTTAATCACGCCCAACCAGTCGTGGATGAATCTCTCTGATAATCTATCTAAAGTAATATCCGTAAAGTCATTCAAGCAGAGGTGATTCAGCAGATTTTTTTTTAATTTTCTACCTGAATACCAGGAAGTTTCTCCACTGGCGAGTGATCTCTGGAAAAAAACGGATGTAATTTAACACAAAACACGGTCTAAGGACAAACATAAAGCTATTTACGTACCTTCGTATAGATTCTCAATGAAATTTCAAAATAGAGATAAATGACGAAGTTGAAAAAAGTTAGTAATAGGAGTCATTAGGAAATCAAATAAGCCCATATAATTTTTCCCTCAATGTCATGCCATAAAAGATCGGACTTGGCGTATCTGCGTAGATTTCTGACGCTTAAACAAGGAAACGACTCCCGATAGTTTCCAGTGCCATGTACCGACGACATCTTATCTCTGTTAGGTTAGAATAAATTTTTTTTCACCAACTTGGACTTATTTATTTAAAGGCTTTTACCTGATACCATTACCTAAGTGATTGTACCTCATACACCGTTTTTTTTTCAGCACACTCAGGGGACATTATCAATTTTTACGTATGCCTCCGGCTTACGTTGCACCCTAATTACAATATAGTGTTTGGAGATTTTTAGGGGATACCCTACATGCCTATATGGATGATCTTGTAATCTTTTCTAATACCTTAGAAGTACATTCACAAAGTAGAGCTAGTGCTACAGAGACAAAGACAAATAATCTCAGAGTAACATATCTAAATGAGAGTTTTTTTAAAACCGAACATGTTTATCTAGGTTTTATGTGTCTGGTCAAGGTCTTAAAAGTAGTCCATGGTAAGGTGTCGGCTATTCATAACTTTCCGGTACTTATTAACGTAAAAGGGGGATACAGCACTTTTGCGCTGTAGTGGGTATTACAATCGTATGTAAATATGTAACTCTTTCAATCATTGGACAGCTCCTTTAACAGATCTTACGAAGAAGAGCGTAGATTTATTATGGTCGAAAAGCATCAACAGGCGTTCGATATCTTAAAAGCGGAATAATGCAGCTTACCTAACTTAAAAATCCCTGATTTAAATAAGGAATTTTAAATAAGGAATTTTTTTTCTGAACCTCATAGACATTTAGAAGTATCAAGATATATATGTGAAATATTTACTTGCAACATTAGCCTATTACAATTCAAGTAAAACATTCATGGGAAAATGTCACAATTTCTTGAAAAACCCAAAGTTTATTTAGAAATTAGTTACATAGTGGGTTTTTTTCGTTGCATCTCCTACCTATTAATAAAGTTTTAAAATTAACCTCAGAAGATGCGCGCGAGAATATTGAATATGAAACTTTTGTTAGGGCACATAGAATCATGATTAATCTTCTCTTTGACTCTTATGTTGCCTGGCAATCTTACAAATAGCTCCATTTTCCACTTCTTTGTCTAGTAACTTACTACCAGTAATATCGAATTTTCTTTGAGATTCGTATGATATCAATTTATTTTTTATAATTCTGGATATTTTTACAAGTCATCATAGACCTGGATAGGTTCACTCATTGTTAATGCCATGGATAAAAAAGTTTGTACAGCGGACTCTTTTGAATTCCGAAATATCAGCGAATTCATGTGGGTTAAGTCTGGTCTAAATGGCTCTCTCCCCTCCCCTGTATTTGAGATGTCGTCTGAATTTACTTTGCCCTTGTGACAAGTATAATTTCACTTGCAGGCTGATTAATGGAACCTGGTTACAGTATCCTGCAGTACGAGAGTTTCACATCGCAACTTCAAAAAAATCGTTCGTCGCAGCGGACGACTACAGTCAAGTAACAACCGCCTACAATGTGAAAGGAATTTCATGGACTTCTTCGACCGACACCGTATCTCGTCGTTAATCTCGTTTTAATGCGGAATGCTCCAGCGGCTGTCGGAATTCGACTACAAAAAGGGACATACTTCCGACAATTACGACCCGAAGGATATTCAACTCTACTTTGCTGGCGAAGGACTCGTGCTGGGATGATCTATTCATCGCGAACGTAATCGTGTAGCTTAGGATGCAGAGAATAAGTATGAGCGCAAAATGGAACCGTTGGACCCGCCAGGCAAATTTTCCCCTTGTTTTAACCATTGAAAAAAAGGCCGTTTCATTTGGTTAAAGGTGGTTGTCTGGAACTGTGTAATGGACGAAAAGTTGTTCGAAAGCTAGTTAAAAGTGAAGTAGTATAACCTCGGTCATGTATCCTATATATATAAAGTATCATGTATCCTATATATAATTGATTCATAAATAACAGAATCGAACTATATTTTTTGCGTGGACCGCACTAGGAATCTATATATAATGATCATAAATAACGGAATCGAATATATCTTTGCGTGTACGCAATAGGAATCTATTTAAAGTGCACATATATTAATCATAATTATATGAATCCATATACATATGTATAACAAATCAGGTAGCCTATAATCAATCTGTTACCTTTTATCTTACCAATATCTGCAGGTATTTATGAGTTAGTATATGAATTAATGAATCAGATATATAACAGTTAGCATAAACATTACTAATTTTTATCAATTCATATATGAAATTTTTTATCAGTTAAAATATGATTTTTATCATGTTAATCTTCATTCTATGCAATTATCAGAGTACATTAGTATTTTCTGTAGCATAAGTATCTTAAAGAGATGAAGTGAAAAACTGTATCATTATATATCATGTGATCAACTATTATTTACCAATATCATTGTTTTATATTTTTATTACTTGAATCAATTCATGTACACCATGAATTTTTATTTACTTATATATATATATATATATTCACATAGTGTCTGTATCACACTCCTATAAGTCAAATGCAAGTCAAGTTTGAGTAATATTCAGTAGTTGGTTTTGGTAGCTGACCGAGCTAATGTAAGTGTTTACATAATAAAAATATGGAATGTTAGTCCATATATATAAAAGAATAAAACTAAAGAGGTCAACCAGATTGCTTGCAGGAATGTGATCAGGACTAGAGACGCTAAAGATGACGTATACAATAAGTATGTAAGCTAAGATAACATGCCGTCACCTGTAGTCATTCAATTGTTTATAAACATTAGTCCAAGCTCCCTGCTTGAGACAACTACCCCGACCTATTATTCAAACGGCCTACGTGATCTGTAGCGTGTCTCATTTGATTGTGTGTTCGTATGAAACTATGTCATTGTATGTATGTTCATATGTTCGAACTACTGTCTGCTTCTTCATAACTTGTAACGGAGATGGTAGACAAGCAGAACAGAGTTAGCTATCGTCATTAGAAGACCTGTACCTCTTTACCTAAGCTTTATCATGTAGAGGAATAGGATTAGCCATCATCATTGGCAGAAGCGATCAAGCTATCGTCATAGAAGACTTGTACGATCATACCTGATCTTCATCATGTAAAACTTCAGAAGAATATACTATTTTTATACTTAGTGTTTTCTACAAGAACCTCACCGAACATGAGTTTAACACATCGTCGTAAAGATAATACCGACTTCGTAAGTGATCTACAAAACCCCAGACACTCCATTGAAGATGGAAGTGCAATACCAACCGACTTAGCGTATAGATTATCGCTAGTCTAACATTACCTCATAGGGCGCCTTATCATACAAGGCACAAGCCCTAATAGTTGTATAATAATTGTGGAGCCAGATGTCACTTGTGCAGACAGACTCTCTTCCTCTGTTTAACAGACAAAAGATAGGGGAACCTTAGATCAATCAGAAAAAGAATATGTGTATGATTAAAGAGCTTGTATGAAAAACCTTGTTCTATTATAAGTGACCATTAAATTACCAAGTTTTAATGCAAATCCTGTACTTCTTTCAGGTTTCAATAACAGAAAGAATGAAATCAACTTTAAGTCTGTTCTTCAAAAATATCTCACTTCCTGTTCAAGATTTCAAATGCTTCACAAGGAATACAAAGCGAATAATGTATGATGACCTTTACAACATGCTCCACACTGAAGCTTTGGAACATTTTAAGAGAAGGGATAAGGGAGCCAATATGAATCTACTAAATGAGTCTTACTACATATTCCATCACCCATGTCCAAGAGACGTGATCACTGCTCACAGGAGTTTAGTTCGCGAAGTCTTAACCTTTCAAGATGATGTGATGAAAAGGGCCAAAAGGAACGTAAAGAGAGCTCTAAAGTATAAAAATAGATCATGGCATAATTCCACTCTGGTGACTGTTCATGTGCGCAGGAGAGATTATACAAGATATATGATGAAGCACTATAATTTAACTCAATTAGATGAAGTCTATTTCCAAAGGGCTTTTAATTTCTTTAGGAAAAGGTAAGAACAAATATAAAAAGTTGAATGAAATATTGGTGCCAAAGTAGTTTTGCTGTTTTCAAAAGCATTTACTCAGTATAGCGCAACAATATTCAAGTCAAAATCTGTTCTCTCCTTAAACACAAATCTATCCATAAATTTCAGTTCAAATAGTTAATCTAAAATCCAAAGGAAGAACCTTGTCCATTTGATCAAAATTCTTTTAAAAATAAAAATTTTGTGTTCACATAACCATCACCATCATCTTTCCACTCTTGTGCACATTCTGCCAACTTCAAACTAGTCTGGCATTTCCTTCTGGCCTTCTTCCGGCTACGTCCTTATATAATATCTTCTTAACTATACTTCATCCCTTATTACCACATATCACATCTATCTGGATACATTTTCCTGCCACTGGACATGACATCTCTCCACAGCCTCATCATTTCTAATAATGATCTATCCATCACACCCCATCCATCCCTCGATTTTTTTATTAGGGCCTAAATCTGCTGGTACATAGATTAAGGTAAGCCTTATACATTTTTAATAAATTTTTCTGTTTAATAATAAGACTTTTATTTAAAAGTTTGTATTTAAAAGCTTGTATTTAAAACAGATATAAAGTGGTCTACCATTGTAATTACAATGAATTTATTACTGTTCTTTATTTTCACAACAGGACAGATAACCCAGTATTTGTTGTTGTAAGTGATGACCATGGGTGGTGTCAAGAAGTTCTTGAAACCAGTGATGTGGCAGTAGCAGGTAAGAATCAAATTAGTAGCACTTAAGCAGTTTTAAAATAATATACTAATATATAAGCTTACACTTTACATGGTTATGAATATAGTACTGATATCTGATCATCCACTGTGTCGCTTTGGCAGCCTTATAGTGAGAGTGAAGTCTGACTTCCCAATATTATGTATGACAAAAGATCAACAACAGACAAAACACAGAGTTATCTCTAAGCAGCAGTTGCATAATATAAACATGCCAGGAAAGTAGCATTTTGTAAAACCTGAGTGACAAACAAAATAACCCAAAACACTTGGAAGGGAGTGAGCCATACGACTCACAACCCTCCCCCAAAACAGGAAAGAGACAAGACAGAAAATTCCGACTATACTGCATTTACTTTTCTAAGATTGCTAGGGTGGGGCCAGGTAGAAAAGGCAGAGTTGTCATATCTACGGGTATATAAGTCCTATTAAATGCTTCCACAGATATAATCCTTCTTAGAAGGATTCGCTTCAGACCTTGGAAGTCGAGGGAAAGGGTTTGCTTCTTCTCTGTTAACTTTTTTTTTTCATTCCCAATTCTATTTAGCTATTCCTTCTTTCTTTTTATATAATTATAGATACACTGAATGGCATGTTGGCTCTCATGTTTGGACTTGAGGCATAAATTCATAAGTCAATCGATCTATTATGCCCTTAGAAGCATTTTCATCAAAATCATCTAAGTCAGTCACAGACATACTTTCCCTTTTCTTTTTTGAAACACTGGAGATTCCACTATATTTCCCGCCTCTCTTGCTTCCTTGTTAAGTCTACGAATAGTCATTTCTGAGACTTTTGTTGCTTCAGATGTTCTCTGGATAGCCTTTGAAACATGTTACAGGACCTTCATGATGTTTTTATAAAATGAAGTATTTCACGAAATCATAGACTATTTCCTTGGCCTCAGGTGGTGGGTGAAGACATTTATGGGAGTCACTTGGGCTGGGCTGTCCATACTTTTCACAGTGGGTGATCGAGTGCGAGTATCCTTTAATGATATTGACCATGACATTTTAAATCCTCTTAAAAATCATAGGTCCCCTAAACTCAGATCTGGCATCGCCGGGGAAAAAATATGCCATATCTTCATTTTCATTAGTGGAACTGAGGTTTTAATGAAGAATATATGAAATAAGATATATTCAATATATCTGTGCAAAGAAAGAACCATATTTCAAGAAATGAAAATGATTTCAATAGACTCCACGAAGCTAATATGATTACCATAACATGAAAATTGGCAACGTATGATATCTGTACAAGACACACCACAGCGATCTTAGAAAAGTAAACGCACTATAGCCTTTGGCAAGCAGTCACGACCAACACAAATGCTTCTTTGTTAGGTAACACGAATCCTCGCACATAACCCTTGTCTGCAACACAAACCTGTAATGTCTCGAACATCCCGAACCACACAAAATCTTAAAGTCCAAAACATTACCACGTTCCCAGAAATACCTAGAAGTTTTAAGAGAAATATGAAAAATGACAAAAAGGGAGCTCCAAAGTAAAGCCTACAAAGTGGCAAGGCAGTAAATATATCACTGAATAAGAAATAGTAAAACATTAAGTAAATGTTTCAATATATTCCGAACAATATTTCAAATTACGTACCAACTTCCTAAGAAAGAAACAAGATGGGGCTGTCCCCTCTCTCCCTGAAGGGGCAATATTCCATATTCCCCCTGAGAGAGATGGGGCAGCAAATACATAAAACAGCTGATGACAAATCAATAGGAATAGTCCAGGAAGCACATCTATTGCAAGTTGCATCTATACTAGAGGACGTGTGAATATGGGAATCCTGGAAGGCTGGGTCATAGTATATGCTGAAGAAAAACTGATGTGTCACTAGGTTCACATGTGGTCTCTGACTCGCTTCCACCTCAACTAATATCGGATGCAAGATGACACAGATGCCTTTCATTTACAGTGTTTTATTATTTCTAACTGATTTCTAGCTGGCACCAGAGGATTTATCCTACTGTTAAGACCGGAGATCGGCGCCAAAAATCCAGTTAACAGTGTCGCTAAACGAGTGCTGTAAACCTGGACAGCTGTTAACTGATGCTGCCGCTAACCAGTGGCTGCCTGTCGATTCTAAAATCCTCAAATCAGACAATTTTGAACAAGAATCTACAATTTTAAAATCCCTTACAATAGTAGTACTTAGTCTTGCCTGACTGCATCTACTGCAGTTTTCAAGGATGGAAGACTGCTGCTTGACTGATAAGTCTCTATCTGTCCTGTCATTAATCTCTGCATGCAGGCAGTATCTCGTTTTGAGAGCTTTTATGGAATTACCAAAATACCCCACTTGACAGTTGGGGTATGTATAATAATAAACAATATCAGAAAACAATAAATCATTCAGTTTATCTTTGAAAGGTAGTAGACTTTTTATTGTAAAATCATTAATAAAAATGAATTTAAAAATAATTTGTGGATAAAATCTATCAAAACAGTATTTAAATTCCCTCTCAAGTTGCTTAATTGATTTACCAATGGTAAATCAATTAAGTAACTTGAAATACTGTTTTGACAGATTTTATCCATAGATTACTTTTAAATTCATTTTTAGCAATGATTTTACAATAAATGGTTTCATACCTTTCAAAGAGAAACTGCCTGATTTACTGCATACTGGTATAGTCAGCCCCGGTATTCACAGGGGATGTGTACCACAACCCCCGCCAAAAAGCTAAAATCTGCGACTCCTCAAAACCCATCCAAAAATGCTTAGAACTGCCTATTTTGATACTTCAAACACAAAATAGAAAAAACTAAAAATGCTTATACCTGAGTATATTTCAGTAGCTTTATCAGAAAAGGGCATTTAGTCATGAAAATGATAAGAAAATACAGGCAGTCCCAGGGTTACGACGTGGGCTCCGTTCTGGAGACGCGTTGTAAGCCGAAAATCGTCGTAAGCCGGATCATCAAAAATCCTAAGAAAATCTTACTTTTAATGCTTTGGGTGCATTAAAAACTATGTAAACTGCATTCTTATTGCCTTTATCAGCAAAAAAACCTTTAAATATTGATTATTTTGCATTTTTTGAGTCATATTTCTTCTGCCAAATCAGCGTTGTAGGCGGCGTAACCCTGGAACATGCGTCGTAAACCTGGAAATAATTTCTGATAAATATAATTGAAAAGCGTTGTAACCTTGGAACGTCATAAGCCGAACCCGTCGTAAGCTGGGGACTGCTTTACAGTAATTAGTGAATATGTATAAGGGATTTTAAAATAGTAGATTCTTGTTTAAAATTGTCTAATTTAAGGATTTTAAAATTTATATATATTCACAAACTTCAGCCACAACTCAACCAAGATCAGTCTTCTCCGTTATCCATAATCTACTGATTTTCTACAGGCTCTTGCTTTCCGGTCATTAGGCTAATTTATCTACTGTGTAATTGTTCTTTTTGCGTGTTTTTTTTATTGTTTCTTAGTCCTGTGTTTTATTTGAGGTCTTTAAGTATTTCTCTTTTCTTGAGTTTGTTTTTCTTAGTTTTGTTGGCTATCGTAATTCACTAAATTGTATTAGTTTCAAGTTACGAGTTTTGTGAAGAGTAAGGGGTTTATTTTATGGTAACGTACTTTAAAAAAATTACTCTAGAGTCTGACCTTTCTTTGATTTGAATTTTACCAGTACTACTATTAAATTTTATATTTTGGTGTTTTGCCTCTATTTTAAGTCGAAAATGGCTGTGTGCTAAAGCCAAAACGTCCCAATGGCACATTATTTAGGTAATATATATACTGAAGGTATAAGAAAGATACTGAGTTTGAAGATCTTGGGAAAAATCCAGAGCTTGAAGGTAATACGTACAGTTTAATTGAGGCTTGACACCCTGACAGCTGGATATCCATAGCTGAATATAAAAATGATAAATTTTTTAATCAATTTGTATTTTTCATAGCTAACAAACCTGAAGTCTTAACAATGGGATATTTCCAATCTAGCTGGTAACCGGTTAAAAAGAATCACAGATTGTAAGCATGAAATCTGTGAGATCTGGCAACTCCTGTGCGTACGAGGTGATAGCTGGTCAGAGACCGCGGACCGCCTCGTGACATATTTAGTCTTTATTTTACCACCTTGGAGAGTAGACGCTATCGCTTTCCTCTCCTTCCAAGCCGGTTGACTTGTGCCTATGTTCTTTTTTTTTCCAGTGTGTTTGTGCGTGTGTGTTTCTGCATTATGGATTCTACCGAGTCTCCACGGCCTCGTGCATGTGCCCAGGTATTCGGGGTTTTCCTTGCTCAAGGTTTTTAGCTGCTGTTTTCACAGACCCACATACAACATGCAGTAGGTGCCGTGCTAATAATTGTACAATTACTAATCCTTGTCCAGAATGTCATTCCTGGCCTAAGTCGCAATGGAGAGTGTTTTATAGAAAGAGGGAACATTATAGAGTTTCGACTCTTACTTCTTTGGAGGGTTTTTCTTCTCCTCAGATGGACGATTCGGCATCTCCCTCTCCTGTGATTGCTCCCCTGTGACTAGTGCAAGTGTGGCTCTGTCTCCTTCTTTTTCTTCCATTGATTCGTCGATGGAAGTATCAGCAGTTCTACAAGATGATGTTATGTTTAATGTAGCCCCTCTCCCTTGGGTTCTCACTTTATACCCAAGAGGGAGGAGCTATGCCATCTAATGCCTTATTTTCAGATTCAGTCATCCAAGATGGCGGGTGTTTGGGCGTCGCTGGGGCTACGGGGTTCACCTTCCTTGGATGGACTGCTGTCGCATTTCTTGGAGGCTCGTACCCCTCCCCCTGCCCTTATGGCAGTTCCCCCTCCCCCTGGACTCCTCTACATTGGATCTCGTGTGCTGCCACCTTGCGGAGCCCCATCGTCATCATCAACGCTCCCAGGGTCGCATCTTATCACTCCGCCAGTGAGGCCATCGACCAGCTCCAGTCTTAGAGGTGTCATGATGTCACTCCCTGAGTCATCTCAGCCTATGACGTCAGATCTGGTGGCTGCTCATCCTCCAGCTGTGACATCACCTTTTCCCAATATGTTGTCATCGTCTTCTCTCGCTGAGCCTTCCAAGGCTTTAGTTCAAGCAGTCTACAAGAGACTGGATCAGTTTTGTGAGAGAGGATTTCTGCTGTGTCTACGAAGAAGAAGAGTCATAAACAGAGGGTCTCTTCTACTCCTGCTAGCAAGAAACCGTGTAGAGAGAGGAGTTTCTCTCCTTCTTCTGTTCCTACACCATCCCCCCTTGCCATCATGTCAAGACATTGGTGGATCAAGGACTTTGTGGTTTCGTCGTCTTCGAATGAAAAAAGTGCATCTCCTTCTTTCCTTCACACCCCATGTCTCTCCCATGCACGTCATGTTCTTGCAAGTGAAAAAAGTGTTTCTCCTCATGCCCCACAAGGCCGTGTTTCTTCCTCTCACGTTCGCTTTCGTGAGGTTGGCAGGAGATAGTGGAAAGAAGGCATCCTCCTCTTTGATACAGTGTGTCACCAGTATGTCATGAGAGTAATGTATCTACATCTTCCCTTCACAGCCGTGTCTCTCCCTCTCACGTAAGTGTTCGTGACAGTGAGTGTTAAAAGCATTAAGTGTGTTACAACATCTTCCATTCGTGAATGTGAATCCTCCTTGCGAGTACGTGTTGACAAGGTCGGAGGCAATCCCTCTTTGTCTGTTCCCGAACCAGTTCATCGGCGCAAAGACGATAAAGCACCGATTAAAACATCGAAGGCTGCAGATGTGAAGATCACTCAAGTTTCGTCTAAGGATACTTTGCTCGGCAAGACTGAGGCTGAGGGTTAAAGACGTTAGGCTTCAGTGGCCCATGGAGATGCTTCTCGTTCTCCTGGAAGAGACCTTATTTGTAGGAATCCATCTCCTTCAGGTAGCTCTCTTCAGCAACGTTCCTCATCTCAGGATCGTGCTCGGTTGGCGTCTCAAGGTCGTGTACTCAAATTGCCTCACGTTCATGTACGTGCTTCCTCCGCGACTGTGTACATGTTTCACCTGACATACCTGTATGTGATCCTTTACGTGATCAAGTATGGGGTGCTTCTCACGAGTCAGCACGCTGTTCGAGTCAGGATCGTGTACAAGTGTCACTGCGAGATGAGTTTCGAGAACTTTCAGTCTCAGTCTCTTCCGGTTTTAGACCTTACACACCAACCAATATTGTCCAAAATGTTGGGCGTCCTGGGGAAGCTTCATCAGCAGTTTTACAGAAGGAGGAGGATACTGCCAAACCGTCTTCTTCACGTCATCGGTTGCCTGTGCCAGGGCAGGAGGGAGATAACCAAGAGTTTATGTCATTCGCAGAGGTTGCTGATTTTATTTGTGAGCTCAACATTCTTGAGGGTAGGGCGCAAGCTCAATCTTCTATCACCCCAACGGGTATAAACGCCTTGGTGGGTGCTAAACAGGACTCCAGAACTTCTTTTGAGCTCCCCTTGTCGGGTCACGCTCAGTTCATCCCACATGTAAACGCTTTGGTGTCAGACCAAGATGGTTATCTGCGATCTAGTAGGTCATCTAAGCTTCTCCCTCCTCTTGCGCAGCATAGGAAATACTATTCCATAAGTACAGTTCAATTGATGCCCCGTCACCTTAACCCGGATGTGATCCGTCTTACACCTGGCCTAACTCTGGAATAGGTTAGGGCTGAAGGCCCTTCCTTTTCTTCACAAGAGTTCTTAGCTATGGAGACTACTGCAGCTTCCATCTTCCAGACGGTTTCCTGGCTGGACTTGTGGTTCACTGCGATAGCCAAGCTTGCTTCAGGTAGGAGTGAGGGAGGTTTAGTGAGTCCTTCCTCTCTCAACAGACTGTTACAGTCTGGAGCTAAGACAATTTCTTGCCTGACACACCTTAGCTCCAACCTGTGGGTCAATCACCTCCCGGCCAGGAGAGACGCAGCACTGTCCAAGGTGTCAAATTCAGTGGACTCCGAGTCTTTGTCATCTCTCAGAAATGGGGATCTGCTTAAGTTGCAGTTCCTGTTTCCAAGGACTGAACTGGGAGATGCTATCGACCAGCAACGAGCAGACACGAAAGACAGGTTGGCACATCAGGCAGTATCGAAGTCAGAGGTGCATTCAAGATGCCCTCCTCCTCCTTCTCAGCAACAGGTGAGAAGATCTTCATCTGTTAAGACTGGCAAAGAAACAATGCCCCTACAAGCCTGGTAGGGACTCTAGGGGAAGGGGCAGAGGGAGTCGTCGATAGAGTGGGTGCCTCTCCCTTTCTGTTGCCATGGGCAGGGGGATGCCTGGCGGGCCAGTGGGCCAAGTGGTAAAGGTATGGAGCGGAGAAATGGGTAGTAGACGTTCTGCGGGTGGGATATTTACTACCATTCATCTTCCCTCCCTCCCTCTCGATCAGACCCCTTCTCAATCGGACTCACTCCCATGACTCATTAGTTCATGGCTCTTCGGGAGGAAGTGTTGAAAATGCTGAACAAGGGTGCAATAGAAGAAGCACTAAAGCATCCTTCTCCAGGTTTTTACAGTTGGATTTTCCTGGTAACCAAAGCAACAGGCGATTGGAGACCAGTGATCAATCTTTCCACCTTGAATCATTTTGTTAGGAAGACAAGGTTCAAGATGGAGATGTCCCTAACAGTGTTGGCAGTGATAAGGGACAACAACTTCTTGCTGTCGATAGACTTAAAGTATGCTTACTTCCAGATCCCTATTCACCCTTCATCCAGAAAGTTTCTTCACTTCACTCTGGGAGAGCAGATCTTTCAGTTCAAGGTCCTGCGCTTCGGGCTGACCACATCCCATCAGGTGTTCATTACGGTCTTTGCCCTCATATCAAAATGGACTCATGCTCAAGGGATTCGCCCGTTAAGGTACCTCGATGACTAGCTAGTATTAGCAAGCTCCAGGGAGAAACCATGGGATTAGGTTTACTCAATCCAATCTCACCTGACATACAGTCAAACACTAGTGTATATAAAGTGATTAATAATAGTTTTCAGAAAGTTATTACATTATTTTAAGTATAATGAAAAGAGAGAGAGAGAGAGATAACATTTAATACACTACTATTTATTACAATACAAATGTAAATAAGAAAAATACTGAAATGAACCACTAATACAGTTATGTGATTAACACATTACATGTTCCCATAAGAAGGTCTGCAAGGAGGAATCCCAATGATCAATGACTCAGAAATGAATCTTAAACCAGATTGAATCTGTAACCTGGTTGTAGATGTCTAAGGAAAGGGACCATCCTTATTGGAAAACTTATGGCACCTGCAGAAGGTTCAAGCTTGTGTAGTAAGACCCCAAAACAACAAGTGTAATTTAGTATATTTGTAGAAGTAAAAATCTTTAGTACACATGTGCAGTGAATCTGACCCTGCTCTGGACTCCACAAAAAAGAGCAAAGGTGATTCCTGGAAAGTAGTTGAAAGGAGACATGAAAGAACATGTCTCTCAGGTTGACAGATGCAAGAAAGAACCCGTAGCAAACAAATGCCTGTATGACCACCTTGGTTCTCTTGCATAAAAGGTGCAGTTTAAGAACTGTTGGGATGGCAAAAGCTGATAAGCCTAAAGGACCAAAACTGCAAAAACAATTAGAGGGCAGAAGCCCGAACACCAGCCAAGAAAGACAGCTACAATGGGAATTAAAAAATACCTTAAACAAGACCTCAAAGGACTAATCACAGAGTTACTGATTCTTGGATCTTCATACGGTGTACTCTTCTCTGAACTTCTTATTGATACCACAGAAATACAAGAGATGTCCAATTGATACCCTATCAGATTAAAGATTCTGGAATGAGTTAGGGGCAAGGCCATAAAGGCAAGGGACAGGTGGGCAGAAAGAGCAAGGGGCTGAAAGACAACAAGAGACAGAGCAAAGAATATCCCGGATAAGAGCCAAGGAGAGGAAGGAATCCACAGAATTAACATATAGAAGCCAGCATGGACTAAGGAAATGGTGGGGTGCAGGATCACTACAACATGCAGTCCAACTTGAATGGGGCAGGAATCAAGAGGCAGAAATGGTGCAAAGAACCTGAGACACAAGGAATGAAAAGTCTTCCCATGAAACTTATGAACCATCACAGAAGATATATGGGAGAAGGAAACCCATGTCATGGCCCATAAGATACCCTTACTTAGGGATTGCGTATGTCAGAAGGAGCTGAAACTGTGAAAGACACCACTACAAAGTCGCATATCAGGCAGAAAAACTGTTGTCAAGAAAGCTGGGGAGTCCAGGAAGTTACAGGCATTGGAAGGCCAAAAACAAATGGCAGGAGCAAGATACACTGATTCCACAGGAGGTAGCTACAATGAGGCCAGACTGCTAAGGTGAGGGCAGGAATACAAAACCTAAGGTCACAGAGATGGGTCCAGAGATGAAAAGGAGTTCCTGTTGGGGTCCTCCTCATTGTCAGATACCACTGATTTTACTGAACTAAATATTCTGTTTGTCCTAACCAGAATCAATTTAGCTTTGACTGTTCATTTCTTCTCATGCTAAACATGAGCAGGTATCCAGCTTATTTCAACATATCCAGTAGAACCATCTGGCAATTTATGAAATGAATGCTTGATGTGCTATACAATGCAACCTTCAGAGCAATAACTCAACTTATTTAACAGCACTCTTTGGATTCTGGGACAGTAATAACTTTTTTAGTCACATACTATTTTGTATTACCTTAACTGCAGACATGACATTATAGCTCTAAATATATTGATTATGATTTAAAAACAGAAAGAAGAAACTCTTTTTATGGGATATGACAAAATCATAACTCCAACAGCACTCGAGATGGAATATCATAAACAGAAGCACCAGTTATAACTATAAAATTGAAAGCTCAGTCCCATCATTTTTTATTTTGGTATTGTCTAGATAATTATCCTCCTGATCTCAACATTGAACCCTTTCCCCTAAGAAGCTGGCTTAACTGGTGTAGTTACTTATTTGTCAAGAATTTTCATATATCTTTTTAAGAGTCAATCAAAATGTATTGATTTGTTTTAAAATTTGGGACACATTATTACTGTATCCAAAATAACTTAACAAATTTTTTTTTTCATAAAAAAATTTTAAAATTTCTAGAGAACAATCTAGGAATGTGTGATTACTATGTTGATATGTTAACATAAGGAAAACAAACTCAGCAGGAAAACTTGAGTCCATAATCATTAATGATACTTTATAAGTTTTGTAATCTAATTACACTCTACAAAAGCTCTTACAGCCTTCTAAAAACTTTCTCAATACATACTAACAATTATTTTTTTATATTCTAGGCACAAAAAAGGATCCAATAATAGACTTGGCTGTTCTGTCACTAGGTGACCATCACATCATTAGCTATGGAACTTTCAGTTTTTTGGGAGCAACATTGGGCCATGGTACCATTGTACATCCAGTCACTGACAACAAACTGTATGACCACTACAACTGTGTTGACGATAACATCTTCCAACCTATATCAAGAGATAAATATGTAACTAAGAAGGAGAAATGAATTTTGCTGATGTAAATACAGTGTATTCACTTTAAGCTGCAGAAAAAAATGAAAATCTACCTGGAAATGACTTCCAAGGAAATTTTAATAAAGTACTGTGTGTATTGTCTATAATATGAAATATGATCTAAACTCCTACTTACATATACAGTAGTACCTCGAGATACGAAAGGCTCAACTTACGAAAAATCCAAGTTACGAAAGCCAATACGAAAAATTTTACTGCTCTACATACGATAAGTTTTCAAGATACGAAAGGTTGTTGCTATAAAGTCCCGAGATTTGCCCGGACCACCGAGAACAATTTTAAAACTCCCGCGCCGCCAACTGAGTTAACTCGCCACCATCCTCCCGCTCTCCCATTGGTTCCTGATGCTAGTCACCCCATAAGGTCCTGCTCTCCTATTGGTCAGCATCTACCCCTTGTGCTTTAAGTATTCTATTGGTAAAAGGTTGCTGTAAATTGAAAAACTTAGTATTCATGCAATACATTTAATAAAAAAAAGAACATTAGATAAAGATAGAATAAAGAATAGAAATGAATGGTTATTATACTGTTTGGTAGTTTCAGTAGTTGAAGAGAGATAATGAAAATTTATGGCTTACTGTGTAAAAGTGATTGCTTGGCGATCGTTCGATACTCGTAAGTGCTAGATGTGAACAGACGTTTGGAAGCTTTTTTTTGTTTGTTTATTATAGTTAATGGTTACTTAATAATTATTTGAAATGAGTACATGCAATACATTTAATAAAAAAAATGTGAATTAGATATCATAAAATATAAAATAAATCAGACTGCCAACAAATACGCATTTTTTAGAATTCTTCTTCTGTTTTATTATTACGTTACGTATACGTATTGCGTATGTTTCATTATAGCTGTCAGTAACTCGGTATCTCCGTTAGGTAAAGATAGAATAAAGAATAGAAATGAATGGTTATTATACTGTTTGGTGGTTTCATTAGTTGAAGAGAGATAATAATGACAATTTATGGCTTACTGTGTGCTAGGAAAAATGATTGCTTGGCGCTCGTTCGATACTCGTAAGACGCGTAAGAGCTGAGAATGTAAACAATCGATTGGAAGGTTTGTTTTTTGTTTGTTTGTGTATTATAGTTAATGATTAATTAATAATTATTTGAAATGAGTACATACTGATTATTTATACATTTTATTGGCATATTCTAAGCTTTTAGCTCTTAGGTTTAGATGTCAGAATCATAGACTAGGCTACAGTAGCAACCGCTAACATAGGCTAGGCTTATTGCTAAGGGACATATGCTAAAGTCCTAATATATGCAGTAAAAATGGGGTTGAACATTACATGCAGTTGAATATTACTCAAGTATGTACAGTATTTTGCCTTTTTGGAGTAATTTCTTCCGTCGTAACCCTAGAACATGTGTTTTAGGCCTGGAAATATAATTTACTGGGGTGTTTTTGGAGGGCTTGGAACGGATTAGCCATTTTACATGTAAAATGTGTTCCAAGATACGAAAAACTCTTGATACGAAGGCCGTCTCGGAACGGATTAATTTCGTATCTCGAGGTACCACTGTACTAGCCCTTATAACCTACCTTTCATATTATCTTGGTTCTGAATAAGTGAACAGTAACTACAAAGAAAACTATTCAGACTAAAGTAGTGATTTATCATCAATGCTACGTGAAATATTTTGAAGTCAAATCTATCTGTCATGACTTGCTGATATTTAGTAATACATAGATAGTAATCCAAACTGAATTCTGTAGCTGTTCTCCAACATACAACCATTATTTTACAACAGCCTTATCTACAATTACAGACATCTCCAGACACATTCCAGAGGATGAACCTTTCTGAGTGTGCAACTGAGTCTTTGAGTGTCCCTGGTGATTAAAATTTATATTATGCATGTGTTTTTTTTTCACTTGCATTCTACACTCCTCCATAGGGGGGCAAACACTGGCAAAATGGCATTAAATACAATGCTGAAAGCACACAGTTCTCCTCTAAAGACATGTCTTCCCTTAAGACTGGACGAAATAACTGCTTATTCTCACACTAAGAATTTTGTCTTTTTCCTCCTTTAATCCTTACTCCTAAAAATTTATGTTTATTACTTAACATCTCTTGTAGAGTTAAATACTGTATGGAAGAGCCCATGCAAACTTAATGATAAACAACAAAACAACATCTGTCTTTCCACTTTTCCTCTATGACGGAGAAAAATGGCCTAGGCAATTGCATTTTCTTGTTGTTGCACTGCCACTTGCTCCAAGAGGAGATATTAGTCAGTTGCTATGAGAACATGTCTGTCTCAGATGCAGCCAAGGTAAAGTGAATGTGTACCCACTGGATGGCGGGGATTAATCCCTTAACATTAGTAGCCAACCAATATCTACCTTGCTTTTAGTTATATGGCCAGCTCCAGCTTGTGCTAAAAGTAAAATCTCTTATGTAAAGGCCAAGGGTTTGTATACGTGTAGGAATAATATCATTTTCTATTCTAAAATTCTTTCAATGTTCTTCCTCCAGCCAATTCCAGCTGCAGCTGGTTCAAACTATACAAACAGAATGAGCAGCTTTCAGCATCAGGGGCACTGAGGGACCCAGATGAATGTTCAAAAAGTTGAAGTAAGACTTCTCTTTCTGGGATATGGCCGGAGATGACTGCTAACATAAAGTGATAGGTTTGTAACGGGAAAAAATTAAACATTTCTAGTCTGCTGCAAAAATATGCAGCAACATACAGCCCAATAAAATCTATTCATAAATAATATCTACCTGTACCCTAAATAAATATAGGCCATCTGATATTTCAGGCATACTACAATTCATAGAAAGACTTTTCATGCATAAAGTTTTCACTTCTGGATGCTTCATTAATTTAATCTTATAAATGTACGTACTTTCTGAAGTAAAACAATCATTGTAATTACTGCACAGTATATTAAGGGGGCCGGCCGGCTAATGCCATTTGTTAAGGACATGACTTTGATATTCATACCACTTGAAAAGGTGACTTGGGACATCTCCAAACCGCATATGATTTTCGCCTCTGACCTTCGGTTTTGTGACGCCAGGGCGATTTATCCCGAAAATAAAAATTTTTCAAATTCTATCTCCTCCCTTGATATTTAATATTAAGACCTAGGATTACTACCATATAGACCTGATGTAGACCTCCAATCGAATGAGGAGTTTTTCTTTCTAAAAGTCATTTTTTTGCCAGATATGAATTTTTCAATATGGTAAAAAAATAAACCCTATAAATCATGAGAAATAAATTTATAAAAAAAAGACGAAACAAAAATTGGAAAAAAAGGGCTCTATTTGATTGTTCTATAATGTCTTTTTGAGTTATATACCAAATTCCAATGTTATAGCTTTAAAACTAAGTGAGAAGATAGATTTTGAAGGTCAATAAGTATAGTTTTGAGATACGGGCGTTCAAAGTTTTCCTTCGTATTTCTAAAAAGACAATGTTAATAAATAATGATTATTATGAATGTATATTTCTTTTTTGTGTATTAATAAACCAAAATTATTTTATTTATCATAATTTAATCATAAATGATGATCCCTTTGCTCATATATCCTAGCCTGGGGCACTGCTTGAGGCAAGATGGGGTACTCCTTCCTACGCAACTCCCTCTCTCCCCTTCACTAACTCAGCTTATTACAGCGAATTTTCTTCTTCTGTATGTTAGCGAGATGTTTTCCTTGTATTTTCCTCTTTGGCATGATGAAATTCTTGCCGAAACAAAGATAAACAAACGTAAATGCAAGAGAATGTCAGAGGTGAAACTCGAAGGTGTACTCTCTTTTTACAAAGACAATTTAATAAATCATGATTATTATGAATTTCATATTCCATTTTGGGTATTAAAAAACCAAAACTTTGTTATTTATCATAAATGAAGATCTATTTGCTCAAAGATCGTAGCCTTGGGCACAGTGTGACATGTGCTGTCAGGCAAGACAGGGGCGTTACTAAGCAACCCTCCCCTCTCTCTTCACTAACTACGCATATATTATGATATTCTGTAATAATACTTGAGCAATTTTTCTTCATCTGTATGTTAGCGAGATGTTTTCCTTGTCTTTTCCACATTGACATGATGAAATTCTTGCCGAAACATACATAAACATACGTAAAAGCAAGCGAATGTCAGAGGTGAAATCGAACATATAGACTACTTGAAGTTTGTGCTCGCACTGATGGTTGGACTTGGTATCTGACTGAAGTGAAGTCTCCCTTCTCGACTCGGGAAATGTCTACAGATGCCATTTCTCCCAATTTCTTTGACAATAATTATCAAAATTTACGATAATAGAAGAAATATTGCATTTTCTTGTACAGATCAATGTTTTAGGCTTATTGAGTTATGTTAACTAATTACCCTGTAACTACGAAAGTAAGAGGAATTTTGACAAAATATTTCTTATACGTATTCTCAATTGCCATATGAAGCTCCATGATTTTTTTCATGACAGCATTTTTCGCCCTATACCCCCATATATAAGAGTTCCGGCCGGCCCCCTTAAATGTTGTTTATAGAAATATATCTCTTGTTACTATGAATAATAAAAGTCAATGGGACATATCTTTCTCACATAGCTACTTCTCTCAACATTATGATATTGCTAATTCAGAATAATTTGCATTTTTCCTAGACATACAAACCTTAAGTCTTTCATATGGATATACCTTCAGAGAAAGCTCATCCAATTACTGAAGCTAGGTAAAAAGGTGAGCCAAGAGATGGGGTACAACTAATTTTGTAGCTTGCTGTCACTAACTTTTCCTTCAGACATCAGGAACAAATATAGGGCTGCTATAGGGTGGGCTAATAAAATATTTCAGGTTTGCATATTTTTGAAAAATGCAATTGTTCTAAATTTGCATGAC
Organism: Macrobrachium nipponense; assembly: GCF_015104395.2. Taxonomy (NCBI): domain Eukaryota; kingdom Metazoa; phylum Arthropoda; class Malacostraca; order Decapoda; family Palaemonidae; genus Macrobrachium; species Macrobrachium nipponense. The sequence continues at coordinate 52,990,297 of NC_061091.1, forward strand.
ATTCCCATTAGCATAAAACCTATTGTCTTGTATAAGGAAGCTTGCAGAGATAGACGAGTAAGTCAATAATCTGTTCCTTAGTGGCTCCAACAACCATAGAAGATATAGACTTACAGATGGCACCTCAATGTCATCTAAACAGCATTTTGATAAAAGCCTCTCATACAGGAATTTTTGGATAGTCTCAGCCACTAATTGCAAGTGGTTTCATGTGCCAAAGATATGTGAGACGTAGCTGTTGAACAGCAGGGTCCACAAGCATGACTCTCAGCACCCCAAGAAGGTCCATTCCTATGAACTGCCACAAGTGACTGATGGCCATTTTTCTAAAGCAAAACTGTCTTAAGAAGAACCCCTAGATGGCATTATGGCATAAAACTGGATCACTGATAACCGGGGACTGCCTGTACAACACCAATACAATTACATAATAGATGGAGAAACTATCTAGTGCAAGCAACTAGAGAGATTAAAGACTACAGTCAGTCACTGGGTTACGACGAGTTCAGTTTACGACGCTCTTCAAATATATTTATAAAGAATTATTTCCTGGTTTATGATGCATGTTCTGGGGTTACGACACCAATCCAATGGAAGAAATATGCCTCCTAAATTGTAGAATGGTAAAAATTCTGAGTTTTTTTATGAAAAACTCAACAATAATGCAGGTTACATCATTTTCAAGATGCCCAAAGGATTAAAAATGGAAAATTTTTAATGTGTATTTTTCATAGCCAACAAGCCTGAGGTCTTAACATTAAGATAAATTTACTTGGCACCAGCTGGAAACTGGTTAGAACAATAAAAAATTGTAAATGGAAGGAATCTGTGGCATCTGGCATCAGATATGTAGCTGAGATGGAAGCGAATCAGAGACCATGCTTGAGCCTAGTGATGCATTAGTATTTCTTCCAACCCAGGATAAGACATGAGAGGGGTGGCTAGAGGTGGGCAGTCAATGTTAAGACCTCACGTTTGTTAGCTATGAAAAATACAAATTAATTATAAATTTGTCATTTGTTTATAAGCGGAACAAACCTTCAGTCTTGACATCAGGCTTGACTCACACTTGGAGGGAAGTATGAGAATCCTAAACTAGTTGGTCAGCACACCTGATCATTCTTTTTAGAAACGAGAATTCTAAAGAAGAGGACCTAAGCCTTTGAGATGTTAGTCATGTGGATATCTAACACTCAGTTCACTGGGTTTAAATACAATGTAAAAATTCCTGATTCATTGCATATATGGAAGTCAAAGAGAACTACGTATATCTGTTCAAGCAACAAACCATATCAACCACATGAAACAGGTTTGTCACCACTCCTCACTCCCTTTGCCGGAGAAAGGAGTTGAAGCTACTGAGACGCAGATTTGTATTTGTACGGAACACAAGAAGTGCTGTAACAGTATGACTGCAACGCTCACCTGCATCAAGCCAGTTCTAGTGCATGATGTGTCTATTCTTCAAACTACCCATAGGCACTGAAGAAAGGAGAAAAAGGAAAGAAAAGAGACCAGTCATCTCAGTCACTCCCTCCTCCACATTATCACCTAAGGCAGGATACAAACTGTTCCACCAGGGCCACTGGATGAGCAACACTTGTTAATCAGCCACCACCCAACCCAAGGAAAAAAAAAAAAGTGTCCAAGGACCTTTGAGCAATATCCTTCTAGTAGAAGAAAGTGAAAGTGGTCTGATGTAGCTAGGAACCAACATTCAAAATTCTATGAACAGACAGGTTATTTTTAAATGCCATGAACTTATTCCTCTGATGTCATGAGCTTCTGCATGCAGAGTACTGGTGCCAGAATTGATGATGAAGAATAGGCTTGCCTAATCACTTCATGTAGCTTAACGAAAAGGTATTCTTGGACACCTTTTCTTGGCCTGGATTGTGCTATCAAAAAGTCTAATCACCTCATGTAGCTCAACAAAAAGGTATTCTCGGATACCTATTCTTCATCATCAATTCTGGCACCAGTACTCTGCATGCAGAAACTCATGACATCAGAGGAATAAGTTCATGGCATTTAAAAAGAACCTGTCTGTTCATAGAATTTTGAATGTTGGGATTGTAAAGGACTCAAACCTAGCATCAGGGATCAATGGGTTCTGAGTCTTCACTATGAAGTCCAGGATGAAATAGAACACAGCCAATCCCCATCCCATTGAGTGTTTTAAGTCTAAGAAAAGTCCATGCAGTTCACCAACTCTCTTCACCTATGCCAGGGCAAGCAGAATAACAAGCAGGATAACGGTCTTGAAGATCAGATCCCTATTTGACAACTCTCTTAAGGGCTCATACGGTGCACGAGTCAGGCTCTGCAACATGAGAAAAACATCGCATGCAGGAGGTCTGAGATCCCTGGGTGAGCAAGATCTTTCGAAGCTTTTCGTGAGCAAAGATATCTCTAGGGAGGAAGAGATATCTACAACCTTCCACTTCAAGACTAGGCCTAGTGCAGCCCTATAGCCTTTTACAGCAGAAATGGAGAGAAGCTTCTCTCGGTGAAAGAAGATGAAGTCTGCTACCTGCTGAAGAGTGGCTCTGACCAGAGAAACCCCCGTCTACAACACCAACCACAGGAGACAGCCCATTTTCCCTGGTAAACTGCTGCAAAGGACTCTCTGAGGTATCCACCCATCTCTGTTGCTGCTCGGTGAGAAAAGCCTCTCGCTCACAAGAGATGGTGGATAACCACCAAACATGAGGACACAGGGAAAGCACTGCCTATGTGCGACTAACACAGAAGGTCGCGCTAGGGAGGAATCTGCTTTTGTTGCCTTGGAGAGCAGAGCCAGGTCAGGATACCGAGTCACCAGAATCATCCTGAGATTCATGGTGGTCAGCACTCGGGTGATCACCTTGCAAATCAGACAAAACAGGGGAAAGGCGTAAACTTCGAGGTTGTCCCACGGTTGTTGGAACGCGTCCTCTGCAGCAACCCATGGGTCCGGTACAATGGAGCAGAAAGTCTGTAACTTCCTGTTGCACTGGGTGGTGAACAAGTCTATGACTGGTCACCCCCATAGATTGAACAGCCTTTCTGTTAGGTCTAAGTGTAGGGACCACTCGGTCCATATCACTTGATTCTGGCAGCTTAGCTTATCAGCTACTACGTTCCTCTTGCCTGGAATGTACCTGGCTGAGAGCTCTACTGAGTAGGCTATGGCTCACTCATGCACCTGCATTGTCAACCGGTGGAGTGAGACGGATGAGAGTCCCCCTTGCTTGTTGACATGTGCCACCACTGTGGTATTGTCACTCATCAGTATTACCACAGTGTCCCATCACTCAATCCTGAACTCTTGGAGGGCCAGGAAAGCTGTCTTGAATTCAAGGATGTTGATGTGAAGGTGCTTCTTGTGACAATTCCACACTTCTGCAGTCAGCAACTCCTCCAGGTGTGTAGCCCATCCCTCAGTCGATGCGTCTGAGAAAAGAAGCATGTCCGGAGGGGAAGTAAGAAGATCTACTCTATTAAGAGGTTCCTGTCCTCTAGCCACCAGTCTAAATCCTCTCTCACCTCCTGCAAGAGGGGGCCAAGAAAGAATTGAAGGTCAAGAGACTGTGACCAAAATTCACTTAGTTTCCACTGGAGAGACCAAGGTGTAGCCACCCACGAGGGACCAGCTTCTCCAATGACGATAGGTGACCGAACATGACTTGCCAATGCCAAGCTGACTGCTCCTGCCGAGACAGGAACTGTTGTGCTGCTTTCCTGAACTTGCTGATAAGAAAATCCGAGGGTTTGACCCTTGCTGCTACGTATCTATCAGCATGCCCAGGAACGTATCCCATGTGAATGTGGCCAAGCTCACACTAGGGTGAACACTCTCTAGGCCAGTCAAATGGGGATTTAGAAAGGAAAAAATTTACGGAAAGCTGCAATTTATTTTATCAGCTTCATAATAGGGTACTTAATAACATCTCAATTTTGCCCCCTGTATCATCCCGGTTTTGGCTGCCATCTTGAAAAATGGATATCATTAAAGATTTTTGCATTACCCTTTCAGGCTCCACCTGCATTAATTTCTACCCTTTAACCTTTATCTTTCCATATGGTGTCTTCCCACCCAGCTGTCCAGCTTCATAAACTTTTTATTTCTCCAATTTCCAATTATCATTACAGACAGTCACCAGTAATCGGCGGGGGTTCCATTCTTGGTGGGGTGTTGATAAGCAAAAACTGCCATGAACTGAAACTTGGCAATTTATGGCGTTAAGTTTTGGTTAATGGCGCCTCTGTTAGGTATGTTATGGGGCTATAACTCTATTAAGTATTAGAACCTCATAGTGCTAATAACTGAAACTCAGCTTTTTATGGCGCTAGACAAGCCCCATAAAACCAAATCACCATTAACCGAGTCCATCGATAACCAGGGACTGCCTGTACTTGGAGCCAAGCACTCCAAAAGAGGGTAAGTCTTGGCTGGAGAGGCTACCATGACTTAAGCCATCCTTGTGGAAGTCTAGAAGTGTGACTCAGTGCTGTGATTAAATGAGTTTACAATGCTAAATAATAATTAAACTTACGAAAAAGTCATTCCAATACCTGAAAATCGTACAATAAACAAATATTAAGGGGACAGCAAGTAGCTACTTCAATTAAATTACAAGTGCATCAACAGATAAATCAACTTTTTGTGTTCTAATATGATAAACTGTATGTTTATCTGAAATAACATTCATTTTAGTCACAAATAACAAATCACTCTAAACTCTGAAATGATGAATACAACATGCTAACCACATATAACTCAGTTATAAATTTCATTTGTAAAATACTATCATCATATATAACTCATAAATTTCAATTGTAAAAGAATATATGTGCTACTATCCCAAACTCATTATGAACTATACTACACTTGTAAGAGGTCCAACAACTAAAGATTAAACATACTACAATTGCTCCCTCAACTCTTACCTGAATTAAAAACTACACAAGAAGTACACATTTCCTACATACCTTTACCAAGTACTTAAAATGAAAAACTAAATATGAAAGGTATCTTTATTTAAAAAAAAAAAAAATTAAATAACCTTTGGCAGTAAAAAAGTCTCTTGCTATGTAGGCTTTATACATATATGGTATAACTGTTCTTCCTCTTTAGTAATCATGCCAGGAGCTCCAGACATCAAACAACGGCCTTCCATGCTCTTGGGAAAAGCTATAACATCTCTTATGCTTTTGCTTCCGCAAATCTTTTCCATCAGTCTATCAAATCCTGGAAATAAGTTATCAAAATAATATGACCAACTCAAAAATGGACTTCATGGTTTCTTAACTATAAAAACTCATACTTTATTTTACTTCTCTGTCACAATGAGAGCAGATATCAATCTTCAATATCCACAAAACTACTTCTCACTCAAATTGTCAATTATTCTGCTACTTTCTGAAAGAGAACCGTACCTAATAACCACAGATAAATCTCCTAGCAAAACATAGTTTTGCATAGTAACAGACCATTGTTAATATTTACACCTTAAATGACACTCAGCACTTGTAAAGAATGGAAGTCATAAATATACACTTGTAAAGTGGAAGTCATAAATATAAATACAGAGTTTAACCAAACTAATAAATTAACTTTCTATGTTTCCATTTTCTTAGGAATAGCTTAGGTTTGTTTTCATCTATTCATAAGCATATATAGACAACAGTCCCTCTGTACATAAAAGGGATTTTGACAAAGGAAAAATCAATTTCTGGGGGAAGACCTGTGTCACCCGGTGAAAAGTTCCTGTAGCTCACTTTTCTAAGTAAAAATAGATCCTAAATATACCAGAGAAAAAGCTAGCATGGAATGCTGAAGTTACTACCCTCAACTCGATCACCTCCAAGGGCGTCGGTATAAGCACTAGGGCGGGTGGAAGCCACTTCTCACAGGACTTCTGCCAATTAGAGGATTCCTTTCAAAGTCTCTCCCAAGGCAAGAGCCGTTACAAAGGCTACCCCCCCCCTCACCTTCCACTCGCTACAACTACTACTACCATGCCCGCCATCTTCATTCCTGGAATAAACACCCAAGCTTGGACTGGCTAAAGGGTGGGGAAAGAAAGAGGGATGGGTTCACCGGGCAACACAGGTCTTCCCCCAGAAATAGATATTTCCTTTGTCAAAATCCCTTTTCTGGGTTCGACCTGTGTCTGCCGGTGAAAAAGTATCTGAGAATTGCCATCCAAGCTTACCAGATACCAAACAAATTATATAAAAGGGATAATGAAACCTAAGGTTCAACCAAAGAATAAATTTAATGAGCCGTAATAAGACGGACAACTTACTGACTAATTAAAACTAGGACTTAAACTAGAGCTTAAAACTAGTAATAACAAAACAATATAATGGAATGGTATCTGAAGCAATATACAATGAAGTATGTACAGAACAGGTAAGTGATACCAATATGGTCTCAAAGTTATATACAAGTTCCAGTGACGGAATGGCAAACAAACCAGCCCGGCCCGGAAAAGGGAGGGTTCGCAGGGAATACGAGCGAGGCAGGTAGGAAGGAGAGAGCATTAACCCTCTTACGCCGAAGGGGTATAATAAAAATCGTCTCCCGTATGCCGAGGGGGTCTCGGAGTGAGCGCCAAAGCGGAAAAAATATTTTTTTCAAAAAATCACAGCACGCTTAGTTTTTGAGATTAAGAGTTCATTTTTGGCTCCTTTTTTTCATTGCCTGAAGTTTAGTATGCAACCATCAGAAATGAAAAAAAATATAATTATCATATATAAAAAATGCAATATATGATAGAACAAAAACAAAATTTCATATATAATTGTATTCAAATCGCGCTGTGAGCAAAACGGTTAAAGCTAACGAGTTAATTTTGTTGTTGTTGTATTGTACACTAAATTGCAATCATTTTGGTATATAACACATTGTAAAACAATCAAAGCAACACAGAAAATATTATCACAAAATGATGCATGAATTCGTAACGCATGGACGTAAAAAAATGTTTTTTTCAAAAATTCACCATAAATCTAAATATTGTTCTAGAGACTTCCAATTTGCTTCAAAATTAAGATAAATGAGTGAATATTACTATACTGTAAGAGCTTTAGCTTACTTTTGCAGTTTTTGACTATTTCGGACGAGTTAAAGTTGACCAAATGTCTAATTTTTTTTTTTATATTTTTTTATACGCAAATATTTCAAAAATGAGAAAAGCTACAACCTTCAATTATTTTTTGTTGTATTCTACATGAAATTGCGCACATTTTCATATATAAAACTCTATGAAACGCCTAATATGAAATGAAGCAAATATTAGGAGAATGTGACGTACGCATTTCGGAGAATCCGCGCACCGAGGGAAGGAAAGTTTTTTTTTTTTTAATTCACTATAAATCTAAATATTGTGCTAGAGACCTCGAATTTGTTTCAAAATGAAGATAAATGACTGAATATTACTAGACTGTAAGAGTTTTACCTTACAATTGCGTTTTTTGACTATTTTGGTAGAGTCAAAGTTGACCGAACGTGGTTTTTTATTTATTTATCGTGATTTATATGCAAATATTTCGAAAATGAGAAAAGCTACAACCTTCAATCATTTGTTGTTGTATTCTAAATGAAATTTTGCACATTTTCATATATAAAACTTTATGTAACGGCTAATTTAAAATGGTACAAACATTATGACAATTGCACAAAAAAATTTCTGATTTTTTTCAGAAGTTACCACACGGACGTAAGGAAAATTTTTTTTTTTTTTCATAAATTCATAAATCGAAATATTGTGCTAGAGACTTCCAATTTGTTGCAAAATGAAAGTAAATGATTGAATATTACTATAATATAAGAGTTTTAGCTTACAATTGCGTTTTTCGACCATTTCGGTAGAGTCAAAGTTGACCGAAGGTTGAAATTTTGGCACATATCGTTATTTATATGAAAATATTTCAAAACTGATAAAAGCTACAACCATGGGTTTTTTTAGTTGTATTGTGCATGAAATTGCGCACATTTCCATATTTAAAACTTTATGTAACGGCTATTTTAAAATGGTGCAAACATTACGACAATCGCATGAAAAAATTTATCGGAAGTTACCGCACGGACGTAACAAAAAAGTTTTTTTCATATATTCACCATAAATCGAAATATTGTGCTAGAGACTTCCAATTTGTTGCAAAATGAAGGTAAATGATTGAATATTACTATACTGTAAGATTTTTAGCTTACAATTGCAGTTTTTGACCATTTTGGATGAGTTAAAGTTGACCGAATGTCGATTTTTTTTTATATATGCAAATATTTCGAAAATGAGAAAAGCTACAACCTTCAATCACTTTTTGTTGTATTCTACACGAAATTGCGCACATTTTCATATATAAAACTTTATGTAATGGCAAATTTAAAATGGTGCAAACATTACGACAATCGCACGAAATAATTTATCGGAAGAGTTACCGCGCGGACGTAAGGAAAGTTTTTTTTTCACAAATTCACCATAAATCGAAATACTGTGCTATAGACGTCCAATTTGTTTCAAAATGAAGGTAAATGATTGAATATTACTAGAATATAAGAGTTTTAGCTTATAATTGCGTTTTTCGACCATTTTGGTAGTCAAAGTTGAACGAAGGTTTAAATTTTGGCACTTGTCATTATTTATATGAAAATATTTCAAAACTGATAAAAGCTACAATCATGAGTATTTTTTTGTTGTATTCTATATGAAATTGCGCACATTTTCACATATAAAACTTTATTTAACGGCAAATTTAAAATGGTGCAAAAATTATGTCAAAGTGACGAAATAATTTCTGAGATGTGTCACTGATACTTTTTAGTGCGATAAGAAAGAAATTCGCGCTTGCGCCCCTGCGTAACAATTGTAAACAAAACAACGCCTTGATCCGTGAGCTCCTAGCATCCCCCAAGGCGCGTGATTCAAAAGTTTTTGCCCGGTAGGCCTATAAGTATTTTTCCGCGAATTTAAAAAAAAACTTTTTTATCGATGTTTAATACATCCAATCGTTTTTGCACCTTCATCATGCTTTTACATAGTATATGCGTTTGTGCAGTGGATGGGTCTATACTTTGATAGGGTTGCTAATAAACGTACTGATCGTAAGAAAACAAGCTTCCTCAGGGGCATCCACAGCTACTTCATTCAGTAATCCTGTTGTAACTTTAGTTAATGCGAGATCTGCCATAGTCCCATTCCAAGGGCGTGTTAATGGTTTCTTAACTCAGGGTGTTGAATCCTGGATCTGAGAAACATACACAAGATCATCTCCATGACTAATCTTAGCTTAGTTGACCAGGCGGCACTGATTGCAGACCGTCTGAGTGAATACATGGATCAATTCAATCAGTCAGGATGGGTTAGCGGTACCAAAATAATAAAAAAAAATGTTGTCAGGCTCATATATTTAACCCTCATATCAGCAATGTTACCAAAATCCTTAAGACAGTGTTTTGATGATAAATTAAAGACTGACAGTACAGAGCTAGACATATATAAACAAGTTAAGAAACATGTCTAAATGCACAAAATGAAAATAAACCACAGCAAGTAAATGTACTTAGTAATAATACAGTCGGGATAAATCGTTTTAATTGTAAGAGAACAGGGCATATAATGAACGAAGGAGACAGTCCCTTGTTTTACTTTAAGATTCGCAAAAGAGCAAATAACAGTGTGTTTGAGACTTAGCAGTCTCTCTCACTCTCTCTCGACAGGCAAGTACAGGCGGTCCCCGGCTTACGACGTTCCAAGGTTACGAAGCTTTTTCTTAAATATTCAATGGAAAATCCGTCCTGGGTTACGACGCTTGTTCCGAGGTTACGACGCTGACGCTTCCGACGCTCCGAGTTAACGACGCTTTTAAAAAACGCATGCTATGATAAAAATCCTTTATAGTTTAGCACAGTATATAATAAAAATATGTTTTTGGTTACATTACAACAAAAATTTTGAGGTTATGATGATTTTCGACACTTTTTTTTCGTATTTTTTAAATTTTTTTAGTGACGCCGCATATGCGGAACTAGTTTGCGGGCGAATGAATACACTAGCTTGGGATGCGCAGTTTAAAACAGTCCAAAAGCGCAAATAATGAAAAAATCATTGCTTGTTTCCAGTACATAATTAAAAAAACTAAGTTTCTGGTTAGATTACAATGCAAATTCCAAGGTTACGACGTTTTGTTATGCTTTTTAACGATACCTCATACGCAGAACTAGTTTTGAGCGGAGGCGCATAAATTAATTTACGCTATTAAACTGTATGGTAAATTGACCGAACAACGACCTCGAACGGTCGAGGACGCTAAGCGTAACAATACCAAACAACGCCAATTCAATCGCGTGCCTGCCTGAAGTTCAGTCGGTTGTGTGCTAATACGTTGCTGATTTTCCTTGCCATTTTCACGAATTTACAATGGCTCCTAAACGCCAAAGTACTTCCTCCGATGATAGTTCATCCAAGAAGAGGAAGGTCATCACGATGGAGGTAAAAAAGGATTTTGACGTAGGAAAAATCTATTTCTGGGCGATTGGTTCGTGTCACCCAGCGAAATCCCACCTCTTCCCAACCCTTCGCTCAAGATTGATTGCTAACTTCAGGATGGCCACCAGAGGCGCGGCAGTCACCTAAGCGTGGGTTGTAGTAGTAGTAGTTGCTGCCCCATTCTGTGGGTCGGCTCTCTTCTTGAGGGATTTTGTTGTGGGAAATTTCTAATTGACAAGAAGTTCGTGGTAGTGGTCTCACTCGCCCTAGTGTTCATACCGACGCCCTCCTTGTGGGTGAGCGAGTCAGTTATACTGACCTTTTCTTTATTTTGTTTATTCTCTGGTATTTGTTAGATCATTTACCTAAGAAATAATGAATTAAAGGATTATTTCGCTGGGTGACACGAACCAATCGCCCAGAAATAGATTTTTCCTACGTCAAAATCCTTTTTCTGGGCTCAGTTCGTGTCGCTGCGCGAAATTGTACCAGAGAATTAGCACAAGATTGAAATAAAGAAGATCTCAATAAAACTTAAAATTCAACTATATACTATAATTGTAAGAAAATATTTATACAATTGTTCATACAATCTGGATAAAGAACAATACTTAAAAGTAACTTATAGCTAACATATATACAAAGTCTTACACCAGTTATAGGTTGAATTTGAAATAAACATGTGTGTGACAATCATAGTTTAAAACACACTAAGTAAGTATTAATAAACATTAGCAGTAATTGTATTAAAGCATGTGTGTGTGAGCAAACTTAAACTAAAGACACACCAAAATAAGTTTCATAGATATTAATAATCAATACAATAACCATTGTTAATAGGGATGTGGCACCCTAGCATAAAAATATGGGGACCACATCCTAAAGATCAGTATGTACAATCAATTGTGGGTGACCCTAGCAAAAAAATAAGGGACACCCACTAAACCATCACAAGAGCAGCTAAGACTCAAGGGCAAACGTAGATGAACATGGTAGGCTAGACAAACTGTTGGCTGAGATAGGTAGAAAGGAGATCTGGATCTTCAACTAAACTACTGAGCAGAGTCAGGGGAAACTATGTTACCCGCTGCAACTGCTGAAAATTTTAGCGATTCCAAAGACTTTAAGTAGTGACGCTTAAATACTGTCAGCGATTTCCATCCAGTATATTTTTTCAAATCATCAAAATTCATATGTTGAAAGTAATTGATTGAGGTGGCTACTGCCCTGACATCGTGTGCCTTGGGGAAGGATTCAGGGTTAGCTTGCGTAATAAAGTATAGGATCTGTTGCCTAATACCTTTAATTGATAAAGTACCACCTTTTTCTCTTCTAAAGAGAGGACCCGAAGAGGATGAGGATGTCCTAGACAGAAAGGCTCGTAAGGTCGTTACTGGACAAAGAGAAAGATCTTGGGGAAGGGGTATAACCTTCCATGGTTCCCACCTCAACAAAGGATCCTCATTCTTAGCTAAAAAGCTACGATCCGGAGAAAGCAGAACTTCTCCTGAAGGAAGAAATTCTACATGACCCGCATCTCTGGATAACGCCGACAGTTCTGAAATTCTAGCTCCTGAAGCCAAGCTTAATAAAAACAATGTTTTTCTTAATAGCATTATAAATGAACATGTATTATTTGTATCCGAAGCCAGTTTTAGAACATCATTTAAGAACCATGACACTGAAGAAGGCCTTACTGAAGGTCTAAGTCTAGCACAAGCCTTGGGAATAGACGAAAAGTAAGAATCTGTTAAGTCTATGTTCAAACCCAATTGAAAAATCTTCTTCACGGCTGACTTGTTTGTCGTAATAGTACTAGCTGCTAACCCTTTTTCAAATAAGGATCTGAAAAAGGATATGGCTGAATTGATTGTCATGATTTTAATGTCTGCTTCCCTCAGGAAGGATGCCAACTTTTTAACTGCAGCGTCATACTGCCTTAAAGTTGAATCTCTTTTATCCGATTCCAGGAAAAGGATATTTCGTGGATCGATATTTGCATCTCTCTCTTGGCCGCAAACTTCATGAAGTCCATAAAGTTAGGGTTTTGAGAATTCCTGAGGAAGCGAACACAGTCTTCATTTGTACTGACTGGGAGAGTCTGGGATTGGGAATTCGAAGAGGACGAAGACCCAATTCCAGGATCAAGGGGTACCAGTTGCTCTTCGGCCAGTCCGGAGCTACTAGAGCTACCTGACCCTTGAACATCCTGAGTTTGTTCAGTACTTTCAGGAGAAGATTCACCGGAGGAAAGACAAATCTTCTCCCAGTTGTTCCAATCTATGGACAGGGCGTCCGTGGCATAGGCCAGAGGGTCCAGGTTGGGAGCCACATAACAGGGAAGTTTGTGGTTCGTTTGAGATGCAAACAGATCTACTTGCAGGCCTGGTACCCTCCGGAGAATCCATTGGAACGAACTGTTGTCCAGTGACCATTCCGACTCCAGAGGAACTGAACGGGATAGAGCATCTGCTATGACGTTTCTCACTCCGGCCAGATGGGTGGAGGAGAGGTGCCAACTGAACTTGTCCGCCAGGGAAAAGATGGCTACCATGACATGATTCAGGTGTCTTGACTTGGAGCCTCCCCTGTTTATACAATGAACTACCACTGCGCTGTCCAGAACTAACTTTATATGAGAGTTCTTTGGCGGACGTAACCTCTTCAGAGTCAGGAACACTGCCATTGCTTCCAATACATTTATGTGAAGCTGGCGGAATTGGGGTGACCATGTTCCCTGAACTTTCCTTGAACTGAGAATATCCTCCCCAGCCGCTTAATGAAGCGTCTGTGTGGATAGTGATTCCCGGAGGGGGAAACTGAAGGGGTACTGACATGGACAGGTTCTTTAACTTTGTCCAAGGGCGCAGACGATTCCGTAGAATCTGTGGTATTGTTGATAGCTTTTCCCTGGATCTGACATTTGCTCGCGAGCGCCAGATCCTGGTTAAGTCTTTCAGTTTGGCTTTCATCAAGATGTTTGTCACTGAGGCAAATTGGAGGGAACCCAGGATTCTTTCCTGGTTTCTCCTTGAAGCATATTTGTACTTTAGAAATTGTTTCACTGACTTCGCTATTTCTTTCCTCTTGGCTGATGGAATCGACAGAGTATGGGAGGATAGATTCCATTGGATGCCCAGCCATTGAAAGTTGGACTCCGGAGTGAGTCTTGACTTTGTCCTGTTTATCTGGAACCCCAGATATTCCAGGAATTGAATGACTTTCATTGTGGCTTTGCGACATTCCTCGACTGTTGGAGCCCAAATCAACCAATCGTCGAGGTACGCTACTACCATTATCCCTTGAGACCTCAGTTGTTGAACGACTACTTCCGCCAATTTCGTGAACATTCTGGGTGCTACATTCAGACCGAAAGGAACTACCTTGAAGGAGAATGCTTGATCTCCTAGTCTGAAGCCCAGGTAAGGGCGAAAGTGTCTTGCAATAGGGATATGATAGTATGCGTCTGTAAGATCGATAGAGGTGGTGACAGCCCCTCGGGGAAGTAAGGTCCGCACCTGCGAGATAGTTAGCATTTTGAACTTGTCGCAGCGAATGGCCAAGTTTAAGCGGGACAAGTCTAAGATTACCCTTCTTTTTAATGAGCCTTTCTTTGGTACGCTGAACAAGCGACCCTGAAACTTTAATCTGTTGACTCTCGCTATTGCTCCTTTCTGGAGGAGCTCCTCCGCATACTCCGTCAGTTCTTTCGATGGAAGTTGAAGGAATGGTCTGGGTGGAGGGGGGTCTCCAATCCAACTCCAACCCAGGCCCTTCGACACAATGCTCTGTGCCCATTTGCTGAATCCCCACCAATGCCGGAAGAGAAACAGCCTCCCTCCTACCTTGGAGATCTCACTGCTGCTGGGTCGAGTGACCTCCGCGGCCTCCACGGAAGTGCTTTCCCCTGTTGAGCGACCTTCCTGATCCTCTCTGACGAAAGGATCCCCTAGCTCTACCTCCCCTGCCGAACCGGTCATAGTGTTGGAAGGCTTGTCCCTCGAACCCTGGTTAAAGGCTTGGGGGGGAGAACAGCGTAGGAGGTTGAAGCCTGAGCCTGAGGGGAATCACGTAAATGGGCTGAGCCGGAGTCTTCGAGGTAGAAGGCTGGCCTGATTGCACAATCGGCACAGCTGACACAGCTTGGTTAAAACGTTGAGGCTTCTTTTGATAAGGCTGGTATCATTTAGCCTTTTTCAGCTTCTTGCCTGCTGCAGACTGATCTTGGCGCCTCTTAGCAGTGAGGCCCCAACTATCCTTGAGGCTCTGATTGAGCCTTGTTGCCTCATTTTGGACCTCCTTGACCATTGCTTCTGGGAAGAGGTCTGCCCCCCAGATGTTTGAGGAAAGCAGCTTATTCGGCTCATGCCGAATAGTTGCTTCCTGGAGGACATGCTTTCGGCAATTGACTCTGGCTGTCACAAACTCGTACAGGTCCGATTGGACTGTATAAGTCTGTGACTTGTCAATAACTTGAGAGCGGCTCTGAAGCATAGGAAATAGCCGCTACTTCTGTCATTGCCATGGTGTTCATCGACCTAGCAAGCCTAGACTTGGCCTCAAACTCAGCTTGAATGAGGCTATCAGGAAGTCTTGGTAGCTTCTCGCCGAACTGGTCCATGGCGCAGTCCGGTTTGAGCTTACCTGCCGAGAAGGTGTTTGGCAGATCCTCCCACAAATCTCCAAGCGAAGGGAGCAGGAGAAGTGGGATCTGCTTCCCTTAACTGAGGCAAGGGTTCTCCCTTCCAAGCCAGCTGGGATGGTGACAGTGGCGATTCTTCGTTAAGAAGGGGAGAGGGAGCTCTTCCTCCCATCGTAAAGGATGGTGAAGGGACTCTGGAAAGCCTGAATCCTGAGTGTTCGAGCAGTCCATCTCCTCTAGACACCGAAGGCCACTCCCTTTGAGCCTGGTCCCGGGAGTACAGCACTGTCTCCCTCGGGACCTTATCCTCCCTAGTCATAGCTGCCTCCGTTAGTCTGGCGTAGCCAATGAACGGCGTTTGAAGGTTCTCCGGATAGAACTCGAAGTCTTCAATCCTTCGAGTACCGCACTTCGGGGAGGAAGCTGAACTAGACCAACACCAGGTGCCGGAGGAGTAGCTTGAGGGGCCTGGTTGAACCCGGATATTATGTTCTCCTGTGTCGTGATCCTGTCGGATAACTGGGAGAACATCTGCTCCATACTGTTCCTCAAAGAGCCTACCAAGTCCCCCATCTGCTGCATCATCCCAACGGAGAAAGTGTTGGGATCAAAGGCCGGAGCCGATGCAGAGGTGGAAGGGTAACTCGGTAGAGGTACCTCAGGAGGAGGAGAGACCGTTGACTCCGCCGGAGTACGGGGCCTCTCCTTGGAGGACTTGCTCTTGGAGGACCTAGAGCCTGAAGCAGAAGATTTACCCTTCTCTGCTCCGGGATTTGAAGCCGAAGACGATGACGATGACGAGACGATGACGCCGACGAAGTCTTTTTGGACGACGACGACGCCTTCGTTAGGGTTTTCTGCGCTCTGTGTCCCTTCACCTTGGGTTTCACAGAAGCGCTAGGCGTAGAATACTGGAGCTCAGCTCCTGTAAAGCCTTGGAAGGAAGCAGTAGATATAGCGAGAAGAAGATCCGAGGCGCCCAAGGGAAGCCCTTGAGCGTCCAACGTACCTACAATCCGACCAACAGGTCGTCCACACCTACCACGGTTTCCACATTTAGGTCCAACGTCGCGACTTCACTGAGATATCCTGGCCTGGTTCCTTCATACATGCGGCGACCTGCCGCTGGATTGCCGTCATCGTCGGGGCTGCCTCCGCCGGGTCGACGTACCCCGTCGACTTGCCGCCGGGGAACAGCAGGACAACCATCCTCTTTTCTAGAATGTAGGGCTGTCCCTTGGCGCGTTCTTTGCCGAAGCCGCCGACCCAAGCCCTCAAGGTTGCAAGGGCGGTCTCTCTGAACAGCGGCAGCCTGTAAGAGAGGGTGTATTAGTTTTTAGTTTAAAGTTGAGGTTTAACCTTAGACTAAAATAGAGCCTTAAGCCTACACATTTTGGGCATATATTTCACAAAATATGGAGAACTTAAGCTTAAAAGATATAGTGAAACTAAACTTAAGATATAATTGCAGTATTTACATGCTATATATACAGCTGGAAATACTTACCCCGTCCAAAACTGACTCACAAGATCATAGCAGATCGTACACGTTTCGTGGAACCAGACCTGCAGATTCGTGAGGAGTCGCGCACGGAGCATGGGACCTGCAGACTTCATGTCCACAGGGGTACTGGAGCAATGGCGTTGCATCCTGGTTGCTCACAGTTGGTAGTCTGTAAGTGGAAGGATACATGAGTATCATTATAACACTTACAGGGCTACTCTAGAAACTCCGTTGCATGCCGGACTGACATTTTGGGCATAACCCCCCCTCCCCCTACCGCCTTAATAGGCAATATTATAGCTCGGTGTGAGCCGAAAGTAGGAAACAGAGGGCAAGGGAGGGACCCAGCTTAAGATAACTTATCAATAAAACCTATGATTAACTTAAGCATAAAATAGCACAAAATTCCGGAAGACAATTCCGAATCGCGGTGGTGTCCGTCTCCGCCGGTTGCGCCGGAGAGACTGGGATTGGTTCAAGGTCAAAGGAAAGGGACCGACTGTATGCCTGAGGTCCGCCCAGTAGGGCGTGGGGTTAAGCTAGCTCCCTCCCTCGCAATCGACCGGGGGCTCCGGGAAAGAAAACAGGCAGCACCGACAACCACGGGGTAGGGGGCCGAGAGGGCGAAACAGAAACTCGAGCCTACAGCGAGCGACGGAGCAACAAAGGAGGGGGGAGGCCAACCCCCCCACTTCGCCACAACGGAGCACCGTGAAGCAGAGAGACAAGGTCACTCCCAGTCCAGTGTCTGTCCAGCCTCCCCTACTCCCTCCGCGTAGGGAGGGAGGGAGACAGGCCCGGTTGGAGCGAGCAAGGACAGACCTCCCTCCCCCAACTCTATGGGAGAGCGGGAGGAGGGCAGGGTGACTGGGACGGGTGTCTGGCTGTACCGTGATCACAGGGTGACCACGATACGATAACACGATATAAACAACAAAATCGATAGCCTAGGTTAATGCAACCAAACTGATCAGCAAGATGCAACAGCTGATGCAAAAAAACTGATAATAAGGAAGCAACAAAACTAATGGGGACCATGATACCATAAACCTAGGCTAAGATAACGTACCAGATGCCCCAGGCTAACCAAAACCAAATAAAATAATTAAAATAATTAAAATAACACAAAAGCAGGGGAAATAAATATAGTAAGAGAAAAAATCCAGGAGTGTACGACTAACCCGAAAGAAAGTCTACCACTCAAAGCTAGCCTGGGCCGATACTAAGAGCTATGGCTAGGGTCTGGATGGAAGAGATAATGCCTACGTAAGGTATAGAAAGACATGCATGCATGACATAAAACCAATGCAGGCTAGATCCCCTAGTGAATAATAATCATAAAAAGGTCTAGAGACGCATAGAATAAAGGGAAGGTTCCAGGTATGGGAGACCGAGAACGAACCCGCCACGAGGCAGAACAATGCCGCCATGCTTCCGACCGAGAATCCATATTTATACCTAAAAAACGGCAAATACTGACTCAAGGAAGGAATAAACTAAATAGGACCTTTCAGAATACTTAACCCTTAAAACGCTGACTGGACGTATTTTACGTCGAGATAAATTGTCTGTCGGGTGCCGACTGGACGTATTTTAACGTCGACATACAAAAGTTTTTTTTAAAATTCGCGGAAAAAACAAAAATACTTATAGGCCTACCAGCCTAAAACTTTTGAATACGCGCCTTGGGGAATGCTGGGAGTCCACGGATCAAGGCCTTGTTTTGTTTTGAAGCGTGACCCAGGTGCGCATGCGCGATATCCCTTCTTCTCGCTCCAGCCAGCATCAGTAGCGCACCATCCGAGAGCGATCTTTCGTGAAAAGCGGTGTTTTTTCTGGACTTGTTGCGAGACTTTGAGCATTTGTATTGCTACAAGACATTCCTAGATATGTCTCAACGACGTGTGACCGTGAAAGGCGCGTTTTACCCGTCGGAAGGGATCGTGTAAGGCGAGTTTTGGACATGGATGCTGGCGAGGGGCCAAGCACCCAGCATGACCCCCGCGCCTCAAGGCCGTTCTGTGTGGCCACGTGTGGCTGAAAGTGTTTCGGGAACACATCGTTTGCCTTTGGTTACCCCTAGAAAGCATGTGGGCGTCCTTAGGGGCATTCGTAGGCATTTGGGAGGCCTCCAACCAAGGGACATAGACGAATATCTTTCGGAGCTTGATCGGGAACATGTCGCAAGTCCTCATTTTGATGGCGGATGGTCATCGAGTGATGAGGACATCAGTCCCGATGAAAGTGAGGATGAATATTTGCCCCAATGTCCGTTCGAGGCTCACATCCCGAAAGTGAGCTCGAATTCAGTGCATACGAGGGGGAATCTGAGGGGGAGGGGGAGGGGGAGGGTGGGGATACGGGCTCAAGTTTTATCGCAGAGGACGATACAGAAAGTGAGGGCCTAGTGAGGGTGATGGGCCAACGGGGGGGGGGGGGGTAGTGTGCATCGTGCCCGCGACCCGTGCGCGTGCGCGCGCACGGGCACGTAGAAGGTCGGCTCGTCGCGCCAGCCAGGTGAAGGTCGGTCGTCGGGAGAGTGACGAGGGGTGGACGGAGGACCCCACCCCTCCTAACATGCACCCCTTCACGGCAACCCCCTGGGATGACGTACCAGTACCCCTGACTGTTTTGGGATTTCATCCAGCTTTTCCTGACGCGGGAATTGCTGGAAATACCTGGTACACGAGACGGTGGACTACGCTCGGTACTGCCGTATGAGCTGAAGACAACCTTGTCGTATTACTGGCGGGGTTGCAACCTCATTGACATGGCACATTTTTTTGGGGGCTCCACATTTATTTTGGTTTGACACCTGCTATCGACGTCAGGCAATATTGGAAGAGAAGTTATTTTTTATGTATGCCGAATGTGCCTGGCGTTATGTCCCGTGATAATTTCCTGGCGATGGACAGGTACTTCAAACGCCTTCAACCGAAGGGCCATACCCCGGAATAACAGTGATCGCCTCATTTTAGTGCGTACAGTGTTGGATTATATCCGTGAGCGGTGTAGTAATCTCGTGATTCCTGGAAAGAACCTGTCTTTGGATGAGGGATGATGCCTACAAAGGACGTCTTGTATAAAAGTGTATAACCCCAAGAAGCCAAAGAAATATGGTGTGAATTCTTTCTCATTACCGAGGCCAACACTGGATACGTTTGTGGACTTTTCAGTGTATACCAGGGTATTCTCCACGCTGCGTGACACTGTATTCAACCTGTGGGGACGTTTCCGTAACCAGGGATATCACCTGTTTATGGATAATTATTATAACTCGGTATCCCCTGGCCCAGGACTGTATGAAGCAGGTGTTCACGTCAGTGGTACCCTTCGTTGGTGCGTGGGCCCCCGAATGTCCTCAAGAGGTTCGCTAGTCATCCGCAACACCTGGCAAGAGGAGAGACAGAGTGGCGGCGGAAGGGCGCTGTCTTCGTCATCTGTTGGAAGGGTGTCCGACTCGTCCCCCATGATTACGACGAGTCATGAACCCATCCAAAAGAAGAGATCGTACAGCGGAAGAAGACACGTCGACAGGGCCGAGTTGTGTTTGAGGAGTTTCGTACCGAGCGGCCTACTGTCATTGGGCACTACAACAGGCACATGGGAGGAGTTGATCTCTTTGATCAGCTCATCCAGTACTATCCCTTCGCCAGGAGAACCAGAAGGTGGACACAGAAGCTCCTCAAATACATCCTTCAGTTGGCCCTCCAAAATGCCTACATACTGTACTGTGGGTACCGCGGTGACAATCTTCCGAGGTTGACCCACGTACAGTTCCTAGAGGTAGCCGGGAATGCCTCATCAACTTCGATCCCGATGAGTGGCCTTCCATAACTGACCCCCTGCCCCGAGCTGCAGATCTGCCCCTAGAGGAAAGGGCAGATAGGAGGGCCAACTTCGCTCGACCTGCCGCCGCCCCTGCTGCCGCCGTCCCTGCTGACGACGCCCCTGCTGACGACGCCCCTGCTGACGACGCCCCTGCTGCTGCCACCACCTGCTGCCGCCGCCCCTGCTGCCGCCGCCCCTGCTGACGACGCCCCTGCTGTCGCCGCCCCTGCTGACGACGCCCCTGCTGACGACGCCCCTCTTGCTGCCGGCCCCGCCATCACCGCTTCTCGTCGGGTAGTGGACCCTGCGTGTCGGCTGCAGCCAGGGGAAACACACTGGATGCCCTTAGAAGGGCGAAGGCGAAACGGTGCGGGTGTGCCATATGAATGGCAGAAGGAGAGACACCCGGTTCTTCTGTCGTCTCTGCAAAGTTGCTCTTTGCAGGATAGGGGAGTGTGACCGAAAGTATCACTAAGGTCATGTATTGGAGCGCGCCCCCTAAACCGACAGCGGAGGGCGCACGGGGCCGCCGGGTCCCATCAGCAGTAAGGGCGCGCGTCTCCCTCCTCACCACCTGTACCTCGTCATGTCGAGTGGAAAAAATGCAAGACTCTTCAATGGAGGAGGGAGAAAACAGATAGAACGAAGAGTCAGGATTACGAGTGAGTATTCTGCATTTATTTTATATTTAGTTTTATATTTATTACAATTTTTTATATGTCTGAATGTGTGCATGATAAAAATAATAATAAGACATTTCATTGTATGCGAAAGAGATGTCACCTGCATTCCTTTTATTTATGTATTGGTACCAGAATCGAAGAATGTAATATATATTTTACGTATAAAAAAAATTATATTATATATATATATATATATATATATATATATATATATATATATATATAATCTATATCTATAATATATATATATATACTATATATATATATATATATATATATATATAATATATATATATATATATATATTTATATATATATATAGATATAGATATAGATTATATAATATATATATATATATATAATATATCATATATAGATATATATATATATATATATATATATTATTATATTTTTTTTGGGGGGTAAGCAAATTACTTACAGTCTAGTAATATTCAATCATTTACCTTCACTTTTAAAACAAATTGCAAGTCTCTAGAACAATATATCGATTTATGGTGAATATTTGCAAAAAAAATATTTTTATTCCGTCCGCGCGCCGATTCTCGGCCGAAAATCTCGGGAAACGCGTAGGTCACATTCTCCTAATATTTGTACCTTTTCATATTACGCTTATTTTATAGTTTTATATATGGAAATGTGCGCAAAAACATGCACAATATAACAAAAAATATTGGAAGGTTGTAGCATTTATCATTTTTGAAATATTTTGCATATAAAGTACGATAAGTACGAAAAAAACTACGATCGGTCAACTTTGACTCAACCGAAGAAAGGTCAAAAAACGCATTTTATAACATAAAACAAAAATCTTACAGTCTAGTAATATTCAATCATTTATCTTCATTTTAAAACATATTGGCAAGTCTCTAGAACAATATCTCGATTTCTGGTGAATTTTTGAAAAAAATATTTTTTTACCCCTCCCGCCGCGACGATTTTCGGCCGAAAATCTCGGAACGAGTAGGTCACATTCTCCTAATATTTGAGCCTTTTCATATTACGCTTTTTTTTTAAAAAGGTTTATATATGGAAATGTGCGCAAAAACATGCACAATATAA